>NC_069501.1:4096039-4168539 GCF_027579735.1 Bombina bombina
ATATTTGCAATTAGAAAAGAAATACATATTAGATTTATTTTAGAGATTTATATAAATGAAAGAAAAGTCCCTAGAGGACGTCGGATAAAAAAATTGGCTTTAAAACCGAAGATCAAGAATTTAAAGCAAAATGGAGGGAAATTCTAGAGGATGTGTCGATTAAACGGATGTCCCACATTACAGACAAAAGAATCTGGAAGAAATGAATCTAAATATAATAAACTTAGAAGTGAAATTGTACTGAATATGGGGAGAAGGAAAGACAAATAAAATTGGCACTTAAAAACAATAAAGAAGAAATCATACAAAACAAAGTAAAGAAATCACAAAGGGATAAGGATGATTACATACGTGGAGGCATACTAAAGCATAAAACAATGAGTTACCTATCACACATACGTGGAGGCATACTAAAGCATAAAACAATAAGTTACCTATCACACATACAAAGAGGCATACTAAAGCATAAAACAATGAGTTATCTATCACACATACAAGGAGTCATACTAACGCATAAAACAATGAGTTACCTATCACACCTACAAGGAGACATACTAAAGCATAAAACAATGAGTATCTATCACACATACAAGGAGGACATACTAAAGCATAAAACAATGAGTTACTATCACACATACAAGGAGGCATACTAACGATAAAACAAATAAGTTATCTATCACAATACAAGGAGGCATACTAAAGCATAAAACAATGAGTCTAACTATCACACATACAAGGAGGCATACTAAAGCATAAAAACAATGAGTTACTATCACACATACAAGGAGGCCATACTAAAGCATAAAACAATAAGTTACCTATCACACATACAAGGAGGCATACTAAAGCATAAAACAATAAGTTACCTATCACACATACAAGGAGGCATACTAAAGCATAAAACAATGAGTTATCTATCACACATACAAGGAGGCATACTAAAGCATAAAACAATGAGTTATCTATTACACATACAAGGAGGCATACTAAAGCATAAAACAATGAGTTACCTATCACACATACAAGGAGGCATACTAAAGCATAAAACAATAAGTAACCTATCACACATACAAGGAGGCATACTAAAGCATAAAACAATGAGTTACCTATCACACATACAAGGAGGCATACTAAAGCATAAAACAATGAGTTACCTATCACACATACAAGGAGGCATACTAAAGCATAAAACAATGAGTTACCTATCACACATACAAGGAGGCATACTAAAGCATAAAACAATGAGTTATCTATCACACATACAAGGAGGCATACTAAAGCATAAAACAATGAGTTATCTATCACACATACAAGGAGGCATACTAAAGCATAAAACAATGAGTTACCTATCACACATACAAGGAGGCATACTAAAGCATAAAACAATGAGTTACCTATCACACATACAAGGAGGCATACTAAAGCATAAAACAATGAGTTACCTATCACACATACAAGGAGGCATACTAAAGCATAAAACAATGAGTTACTATCACACATACAAGGAGGCATACTAAAGCATAAAACAATGAGTTACCTATCACACATACAAGGAGACATACCTAAAGCATAAAAACAATGAGTTACCTATCACACATACGTGGAGGCATACTAAAGCATAAAACAATGAGTTACCTATCACACATACAAGGAGACATACTAAAGCATAAAACAATGAGTTATCTATCACACATACAAGGAGGCATACTAAAGCATAAAACAATGAGTTATCTATCACAATACACGGAGGCATACTAAAGCATAAAACAATGAGTTACCTATCACACATACAAGGAGGCATACTAAAGCATAAAACAATGAGTTATCTATCACACATACGTGGAGGCATACTAAAGCATAAAACAATGAGTTATCTATCACACATACAAGGAGGCATACTAAAGCATAAAACAATGAGTTACCTATCACACATAAGTGGAGGCATACTAAAGCATAAAACAATGAGTTACCTATCACACATACAAGGAGACATACTAAAGCATAAAACAATGAGTTATCTATCACACATACAAGGAGGCATACTAAAGCATAAAACAATGAGTTACCTATCACACATACGTGGAGGCATACTAAAGCATAAAACAATGAGTTACCTATCACACATACAAGGAGGCATACTAAAGCATAAAACAATGAGTTATCTATCACACATACAAGGAGGCATACTAAAGCATAAAACAATGAGTTATCTATCACACATACAAGGAGGCATACTAAAGCATAAAACAATGAGTTATCTATCACACATACAAGGAGACATACTAAAGCATAAAACAATAAGTTACCTATCACACATACAAGGAGGTATACTAAAGCATAAAACAATAAGTTACCTATCACACATACAAGGAGGTATACTAAAGCATAAAACAATGAGTTACCTATCACACATACAAGGAGACATACTAAAGCATAAAACAATGAGTTAGCTATCACACATACAAGGAGGCATACTAAAGCAAAAACAATAAGTTACCTATCACACATACGTGGAGGCATACTAAAGCATAAAACAATGAGTTAACTATCACACATACGTGGAGGCATACTAAAGCATAAAACAATGAGTTACCTATCACACATACAAGGAGGCATACTAAAGCATAAAACAATGAGTTATCTATCACACATACAAGGAGACATACTAAAGCATAAAACAATGAGTTATCTATCACACATACAAGGAGGCATACTAAAGCATAAAACAATGAGTTACTATCAACATAACGTGGAGGCATACTAAGCATAAAAACAATGTCTACCTATCACACATACAAGAGGCATACTAAAGCATAAAACAATGAGTTATCTATCACACATACAAGGAGTCATTACTAAAGCATAAAACAATGAGTCTACCTATCACACATACAAGGAGGACATACTAAAGCATAAAACAATGAGTATCCTATCACACCATACAAGGAGGCATACTAAAGCATAAAACAATGAGTTACCTATCACACATACAAGGAGGCATACTAAAGCATAAAACAATAAGTTATCTATCACAACATACAAGGAGGCATACTAAAGCATAAAAAACAATGAGTTAACTATCACACATACAAGGAGGCATACTAAAGCATAAAACAATGAGGTTAACCTTTCACACATACAAGGAGGCATACTAAAGCATAAAACAATAAGTTACCTATCACACATACAAGGAGGCATACTAAAGCATAAAAACAATAAGTTACCTATCACACATACAAGGAGGCATACTAAAGCATAAAACAATGAGTTATCTATCAAACATACAAGGAGGCATACTAAAGCATAAACAATGAGTTATCTATTACACATACAAGGAGGCATACATAAAGCATAAAACAATGAGTTACCTATCACACATACAAGCGCGGCATACTAAAGCAAAAACCCAATAAGTAACATATCACACATACTAAGGAGGCATACTAAAGCATAAAAACAATGAGTTACCTATACACATACAAGGAGGCATACTAAAAGCATAAAACAATGAGTTACCTATCACACATACAAGGAGGCATACTAAAGCATAAAAACAATGAGTTACCCTATCACACATACAAGGAGGCATACTAAAGCATAATAACAATGAGTTACTCTATCACACATACAAGGGAGGCATACTTAAAGCATAAAAACAATGAGTTATCTATCACACATACAGAGGAGGCAAACAAGTATCCCAAAGAAGATAAAAACCAATGAGATTACCTATCACCACATACAACGGAGGCATACATAAAGCATAAAACAATGAGTTACCTATCACACATACAAGGGATGGGCATACTAAAGCATAAAACAATGAGTTACCTATCACACAATAACAAGGAGGCATACTAAAGCAAAAACAATGAGTCTACCCTATCACACATACAAGGAGGCATACTAGTAAGCATAAAACAATGAGTTACTATCACACATACAAGGGAGACCATACTAAAGCATAAAACAATGAGTACCTATCACACCTACGTGGACGGCATACTAAGCATAAACAACCTATGAGATACCTATCACCACATAACAAGGAGACATACTAAAGCATAAACCAATGAGATATCTATCACACTACAAGGAGGCATACTAAGCATAAAACTAATGAGTTAATCTATCACACATACAAGGAGGCATACTAAAGCATCTAAACTCAGATGAGTTACCTCTCACACATACAAGGAGGCATACTAAAGCATAAAACAATAAGTTACCTATCACACATACAAGGAGGCATACTAAAGCATAAAACAATAAGTTACCTATCACACATACAAGGAGGCATACTAAAGCATAAAACAATGAGTTATCTATCACACATACAAGGAGGCATACTAAAGCATAAACAATGAGTTATCTATCACATCATACAAGGAGGCATACTAAAGCATAAAACAATGAGTTACCTATCACACATACAAGGAGGCATACTAAAGCATAAAACAATAAGTAACCTATCACACATACAAGGAGGCATACTAAAGCATAAAACAATGAGTTAACTATCACACATACAAGGAGGCATACTAAAGCATAAAACAATGAGTTACCTATCACACATACAAGGAGGCATACTAAAGCATAAAACAATGAGTTACCTATCACACATACAAGGAGGCATACTAAAGCATAAAACAATGAGTTACCTATCACACATACAAGGAGGCATACTAAAGCATAAAACAATGAGTTATCTATCACACATACAAGGAGGCATACTAAAGCATAAAACAATGAGTTATCTATCACACATACAAGGAGGCATACTAAAGCATAAAACAATGAGTTAACTATACACATACAAGGAGGCATACTAAAGCCATAAACAATGCAGTTACTATCACACATACAAGGAGGTCCTAAAGCAATAAAACAAAAAGTAACTATCACACATACAAGGAGCCAATACTAAAGCATAAAACAATGAGTTAACTATCACACATACAAGGAGGCATACTAAAGCATAAAACAATGAGTTACCTATCACACATACAAGGAGGCATACTAAAGCATAAAACAATGAGTTACCTATCACACATACAAGGAGGCATACTAAAGCATAAAACAATGAGTTATCTATCACACATACAAGGAGGCATACTAAAGCATAAAACAATGAGTTAATCTATCACACATACAAGGAGGCATACTAAAGCATAAAACAATGAGTTACCTATCACACATACAAGGAGGCATACTAAAGCATAAAACAATGAGTTACCTATCACACATACAAGGAGGCATACTAAAGCATAAAACAATGAGTTACCTATCACACATACAAGGAGGCATACTAAAGCATAAAACAATGAGTTACCTATCACACATACAAGGAGGCATACTAAAGCATAAAACAATGAGTTACCTATCACACATACAAGGAGGCATACTAAAGCATAAAACAATGAGTTACCTATCACACATACAAGGAGGCATACTAAAGCATAAAACAATGAGTTACCTATCACACATACAAGGAGGCATACTAAAGCATAAAACAATGAGTTACCTATCACACATACAAGGAGGCATACTAAAGCATAAAACAATGAGTTAACTATCACACATACAAGGAGGCATACTAAAGCATAAAACAATGAGTTACCTATCACACATACAAGGAGACATACTAAAGCATAAAACAATGAGTTATCTATCACACATACAAGGAGGCATACTAAAGCATAAAACAATGAGTTATCTATCACACATACAAGGAGGCATACTAAAGCATAAAACAATGAGTTACCTATCACACATACAAGGAGGCATACTAAAGCATAAAACAATGAGTTATCTATCACACATACAAGGAGGCATACTAAAGCATAAAACAATGAGTTATCTATCACACATACAAGGAGGCATACTAAAGCATAAAACAATGAGTTACCTATCACACATACAAGGAGGCATACTAAAGCATAAAACAATGAGACATACTAAAGCATAAAACAATGAGTTACCTATCACACATACAAGGAGGCATACTAAAGCATAAAACAATGAGTTACCTATCACACATACAAGGAGGCATACTAAAGCATAAAACAATGAGTTACCTATCACACATACAAGGAGGCATACTAAAGCATAAAACAATAAGTTACCTATCACACATAAAAGGAGGCATACTAAAGCATAAAACAATGAGTTATGTATCACACATACAAGGAGGCATACTAAAGCATAAACAATAAGTTACCTATCACACATACAAGGAGGCATACTAAAGCATAAAACAATAAGTTACCTATCACACATACAAGGAGGCATACTAAAGCATAAAACAATGAGTTATCTATCACACATACAAGGAGGCATACTAAAGCATAAAACAATGAGTTACCTATCACACATACAAGGAGGCATACTAAAGCATAAAACAATGAGTTACCTATCACACATACAAGGAGACATACTAAAGCATAAAACAATGAGTTACCTATCACACATACAAGGAGACATACTAAAGCATAAAACAATAAGTGACCTATCACACATACAAGGAGGCATACTAAAGCATAAAACAATGAGTTACCTATCACACATACAAGGAGGCATACTAAAGCATAAAACAATGAGTTACCTATCACACATACGTGGAGGCATACTAAAGCATAAAACAATGAGTTACCTATCACACATACGTGGAGGCATACTAAAGCATAAAACAATAAGTAACCTATCACACATACAAGGAGACATACTAAAGCATAAAACAATAAGTTATCTATCACACATACAAGGAGGCATACTAAAGCATAAAACAATGAGTTAGCTATCACACATACAAGGAGGCATACTAAAGCATAAAACAATGAGTTATCTATCACACATACGTGGAGGCATACTAAAGCATAAAACAATGAGTTACCTATCACACATACAAGGAGGCATACTAAAGCATAAAACAATGAGTTACCTATCACACATACAAGGAGGCATACTAAAGCATAAAACAATAAGTTACCTATCACACATACAAGGAGGCATACTAAAGCATAAAACAATAAGTTACCTATCACACATACAAGGAGGCATACTAAAGCATAAAACAATGAGTTATGTATCACACATACAAGGAGGCATACTAAAGCATAAAACAATAAGTTACCTATCACACATACAAGGAGGCATACTAAAGCATAAAACAATGAGTTACCTATCACACATACAAGGAGACATACTAAAGCATAAAACAATAAGTTACCTATCACACATACAAGGAGGCATACTAAAGCATAAAACAATGAGTTACCTATCACACATACAAGGAGACATACTAAAGCATAAAACAATGAGTTACCTATCACACATACAAGGAGGCATACTAAAGCATAAAACAATGAGTTACCTATCACACATACAAGGAGGCATACTAAAGCATAAAACAATGAGTTACCTATCACACATACAAGGAGGCATACTAAAGCATAAAACAATGAGTTACCTATCACACATACAAGGAGGCATACTAAAGCATAAAACAATGAGTTACCTATCACACATACAAGGAGGCATACTAAAGCATAAAACAATGAGTTACCTATCACACATACAAGGAGACATACTAAAGCATAAAACAATGAGTTATCTATCACACATACAAGGAGGCATACTAAAGCATAAAACAATGAGTTATCTATCACACATACAAGGAGGCATACTAAAGCATAAAACAATGAGTTACCTATCACACATACAAGGAGGCATACTAAAGCATAAAACAATGAGTTATCTATCACACATACAAGGAGGCATACTAAAGCATAAAACAATGAGTTATCTATCACACATACAAGGAGGCATACTAAAGCATAAAACAATGAGTTACCTATCACACATACAAGGAGGCATACTAAAGCATAAAACAATGAGTTATCTATCACACATACAAGGAGACATACTAAAGCATAAAACAATGAGTTACCTATTACACATACAAGGAGGCATACTAAAGCATAAAACAATGAGTTACCTATCACACATACAAGGAGGCATACTAAAGCATAAAACAATGAGTTACCTATCACACATACAAGGAGGCATACTAAAGCATAAAACAATAAGTTACCTATCACACATAAAAGGAGGCATACTAAAGCATAAAACAATGAGTTATGTATCACACATACAAGGAGGCATACTAAAGCATAAAACAATAAGTTACCTATCACACATACAAGGAGGCATACTAAAGCATAAAACAATAAGTTACCTATCACACATACAAGGAGGCATACTAAAGCATAAAACAATGAGTTACCTATCACACATACGTGGAGGCATACTAAAGCATAAAACAATGAGTTATCTATCACACATACAAGGAGGCATACTAAAGCATAAAACAATGAGTTACCTATCACACATACAAGGAGGCATACTAAAGCATAAAACAATAAGTTACCTATCACACATACAAGGAGGCATACTAAAGCATAAAACAATGAGTTACCTATCACACATACAAGGAGGTATACTAAAGCATAAAACAATGAGTTATCTATCACACATACAAGGAGACATACTAAAGCATAAAACAATGAGTTATCTATCACACATACAAGGAGACATACTAAAGCATAAAACAATGAGTTATCTATCACACATACAAGGAGACATACTAAAGCATAAAACAATGAGTTACCTATCACACATACAAGGAGGCATACTAAAGCATAAAACAATGAGTTACCTATCACACATACATGGAGGCATACTAAAGCATAAAACAATGAGTTACCTATCACACATACAAGGAGGCATACTAAAGCATAAAACAATAAGTTACCTATCACACATACAAGGAGGCATACTAAAGCATAAAACAATAAGTTACCTATCACACATACAAGGAGGCATACTAAAGCATAAAACAATAAGTTACCTATCACACATACAAGGAGGCATACTAAAGCATAAAACAATGAGTTACCTATCACACATACAAGGAGGCATACTAAAGCATAAAACAATGAGTTATCTATCACACATACAAGGAGGCATACTAAAGCATAAAACAATAAGTGACCTATCACACATACGTGAAGGCATACTAAAGCATAAAACAATGAGTTACCTATCACACATACAAGGAGGCATACTAAAGCATAAAACAATAAGTTATCTATCACACATACAAGGAGGCATACTAAAGCATAAAACAATGAGTTATCTATCACACATACAAGGAGACATACTAAAGCATAAAACAATGAGTTACCTATCACACATACAAGGAGGCATACTAAAGCATAAAACAATGAGTTACCTATCACACATACAAGGAGGCATACTAAAGCATAAAACAATGAGTTATCTATCACACATACAAGGAGGCATACTAAAGCATAAAACAATGAGTTATCTATCACACATACAAGGAGACATACTAAAGCATAAAACAATGAGTTACCTATCACACATACAAGGAGACATACTAAAGCATAAAACAATGAGTTACCTATCACACATACAAGGAGACATACTAAAGCATAAAACAATGAGTTACCTATCACACATACAAGGAGGCATACTAAAGCATAAAACAATGAGTTATCTATCACACATACAAGGAGGCATACTAAAGCATAAAACAATGAGTTATCTATCACACATACATGGAGGCATACTAAAGCATAAAACAATGAGTTACCTATCACACATACGTGGAGGCATACTAAAGCATAAAACAATGAGTTAACTATTACACATACAAGGAGGCATACTAAAGCATAAAACAATGAGTTACCTATCACACATACAAGGCGGCATACTAAAGCATAAAACAATAAGTTACCTATCACACATACAAGGAGGCATACTAAAGCATAAAACAATAAGTTACCTATCACACATACAAGGAGGCATACTAAAGCATAAAACAATGAGTTACCTATCACACATACAAGGAGGCATACTAAAGCATAAAACAATGAGTTACCTATCACACATACAAGGAGGCATACTAAAGCAAAAACATAATTTATGCTTACCTGATAAATTTATTTCTCTTGTAGTGTATCCAGTCCACGGATCATCCATTACTTGTGGGATATTCTCCTTCCCAACAGGAAGTTGCAAGAGGATCACCCACAGCAGAGCTGCTATATAGCTCCTCCCCTCACTGCCATATCCAGTCATTCGACCGAAACAAGACGAGAAAGGAGAAACCATAGGGTGCAGTGGTGACTGTAGTTTAATTAAAATTTAGACCTGCCTTAAAAGGACAGGGCGGGCCGTGGACTGGATACACTACAAGAGAAATAAATTTATCAGGTAAGCATAAATTTTGTTTTCTCTTGTTAAGTGTATCCAGTCCACGGATCATCCATTACTTGTGGGATACCAATACCAAAGCTAAAGTACACGGATGATGGGAGGGACAAGGCAGGAACTTAAACGGAAGGAACCACTGCCTGTAGAACCTTTCTTCCAAAAACAGCCTCTGAAGAAGCAAAAGTGTCAAATTTGTAAAATTTTGAAAAGGTGTGAATCGAAGACCAAGTCGCAGCCTTGCAAATCTGTTCAACAGAGGCCTCATTTTTAAAGGCCCAGGTGGAAGTCACAGCTCTAGAAGAATGAGCTGTAATCCTTTCAGGGGGCTGCTGTCCAGCAGTCTCATAGGCTAAGCGTATTATGCTCCGAAGCCAAAAGGAGAGAGAGGTTGCCGAAGCTTTTTGACCTCTCCTCTGCCCAGAGTAAACGACAAACAGGGCAGATGTTTGATGAAAATCTTTAATAGCCTGTAAGTAAAACTTCTGTCATGCATCGGATCCGCTCATTGCCGTGTCGCCGCGGCTCACGGATCCCTCTGTATCACATCACGTTGCCTAGCAACGTGACGCGGTATCCGGCACTCCTCCTGACGTCAGAGTCTCCCTGCCTTCAAATCTCGGCGGGAGATCTTAATCGGGGCCCGTTTGTTTTCGTTTCCTCTTCATGTCGGACTGGAGCTGTGTGAGTAGTGTTCTGTGTGCTCCTTATCCCCTGCCAGAATCTCCTTGCCTGGATACTTCATTGTTTGCTAACCTGCTTATGGGGACATTTGCTCTAACTAAGCTTGCTAAAAGGAAGACTACATTGTATGTTTGCTAACTTGCTTATGGGGACATTTGCTCTAACTAAGCTTGCTAAAAAGAATACTACATTGTATGTTTGCTAACCTGCTTAAGGGGACATTTGCTCTAACTAAGCCTGCTAAAAAGAATACTACATTGTATGTTTGCTAACCTGCTTAAGAGGACATTTGATTTAACAAGCCTGCTAAAGGGAATCTACATTGTTTGTTTGCCAACCTGCTTAAAGGGACAGTATACACCCATTTTCATATAACTGCATGTAATAGACACTACTATAAAGAATAAGATGCACAGATACCGATATAAAAATCCAGTATAACACTGTTTAAAAACGTACTTAGAAGCTGTCAGTTAGGCTCTGTTGAAAAGGTAGCTGGAAAGCCCACTGCAAGTGGCAAATAAGACACTCCCCCCTCCCCCTTCTTTTGCATATGAAAAGACCCTTTACACAAACAGGAGCAAGCTGGAGTAGGTATACGTCAGTATTCTCATAAAACTTTGGGGCTTGGTTAGGAGTTTGAAAATCAGAGCAATGTTATTTAAAAATAAGTAAAACTATACATTTAAAAAAAACAAAAAACTTTATGGGCTATATAAATAGATCATCTACAAAACATTTATGCAAAGAAAAAATGAGTGTATAATGGCCCTTTAAGGGGACATTTGATTTAACAAGCCTGCTAAAAGGAATTGTACATTGTTTGTTTGCCAACCTGCTTAAGGGGACATTTGATTTAACAAGCCTGCTAAAAGGAATTCTACATTGTTTGTTTGCTAACCTGCTTAAGGGGACATTTGATTTAACAAGCCTGCTAAAAGGAATACTACATTGTTTGTTTGCTAACCTGCTTAAAGGGACATTTGCTTTATTCTAGTCTGCAATAAGGAAATCCTCTGTTTATTTTCGAACCAGCTTAAAGGGACATTTACATTGTTTGTTTGCTAAACTGCTTAAAGGGACATTTGCTTTATTTTAGTCTGCAATAAGGAAATCCTCTGTTTATTTTCGAACCTGCTTAAAGGGACATTTGCTTTCTCCAAACCTGCTAAAAGGAATCTCTGTTTGTTTGCTAATCTTCTTAAAGGGACATTTGCTTTCATCAATCCTGTGTGGGTCACGTCCTGGATATTTCTCAGTGTGCTAGCGTGTGTATTTACTTTTCACGCTAGCAGTTGGGTTGAATCCTGGGCTGGTCCTTTACGGCTGACATTACAAACGGGCCAATAAAATGGACCCCACTGAATTATCCATGGCCGTGACCCACCAGGGACAATTATTGGGATCTCATGCTACCCACTTGCAATCCTTGGACGCAAAGTTGGATCAGATAACTACTTTACTTCAGAATATGGCTGCTCCTATACCTCCTAATCCTATTCCTTTGGATCCCTCTCCCCCTACGAATCCTACCAATCAGTCACAAGGACAGCTCAGTCCTAGGATACCTCTTCCGGACAAATATGATGGAAATTCTGAGGATTGTAGGGGTTTTCTGAATCAGTGTCGCCTTCATTTTCGGAATAGTCCTGTTCTCTTTGCAACTCCCTCCTCTAGAATCACTTTCCTTATTTCCTTAATGAAAGGTAGAGCCTTGGCCTGGGTATCACCTTTACTTGAAAAGAATGATCCAATACTCCAGGATGTGGATACATTCCTCTCTGTGTTTTCAAATGTCGTCGATAAACCAGGGAGGTCTGCCGCTGTTGAAGCTTCTCTTCTAGACTTACGACAAGGTGGTCAACCTGTATCTCAATATGCCATTGAATTTCTCACTCTAGCTTCTGAGACTACTTGGAATCAGGGAGCTCTTAGAGCAGCTTTTCGCAAAGGATTCTCTGAACGTCTCAAAGATGAGTTGGTCTATCGTGAACTCCAAGAATCTCTAGAAGCTCTGATAAATCTTTGTATTTGCCTCGATTCCAGGTACCGCGAACGCCAACAAGAAAGAGAGAGAAGTCAGAAAGCTTCTAATCGACCTTTTCGTCTGGTACCTCGCCTCTCTAACCCTCTAACTCCCGCTTCTCCACCTTTCGATCAGGCTGAACCAATGGAAATAGGCACCATTAGATTAACTGAAACTGAACATCTGAGGAGACGCTCTCTTGGACTGTGTTTATACTTTGGCCTTAAAGGACATTTATTAAAAGATTGTCCTACCAGACCGTTAAAAGCCAGGGCTTAACTTCTGTCCAGGGAGCCAAGTTAAGCCAAATAGGATCTCATTCCCTCAATAATAAACTTTTTGTTCCGGTTACTCTTCAAGTTGGAGGAAACAAGATTCATACTCAAGCCCTTATTGACTCTGGTGCTGGAGGAGTCTTCATCGATTACACATTTGTAACTACTCACTCTATTCCGTTAAGCAAAAAGGAGTATTTTATTCCTGTCTCCACTGTTAGTGGAGATCCTCTGGGTCCCGGACTTATCCAGTTTGCTACTAGACACGTCCTCTTTTCTGTAGGAATTCTTCATTCAGAGACAATATGTTTTGACGTAATCTCGACTCCTCAATTTCCCATAATTTTGGGTCTTCCCTGGCTCCAGTTACATAACCCTGTCTTCTCTTGGACTCAAGGTGAACTCATTTCCTGGGGATCTACATGTCAAAATAGTTGTCTTCAAATACCCACTAAAGTGCCTCTCACTATTGCTCTCACTATTGATACCTCTGGGTCGTTACCCGCACCTTATCAAGATTATGTTGATGTTTTTTCCAAAAAAGAAGCAGAACGTCTTCCCCCACACCGTCCTTTTGATTGCCCCATTGATCTACTTCCTGGGGCAACCTACCCTCGTGGCAAGACATATCCGCTCTCAAGGCCTGAGAATGTAGCCTTAGAGGAATATATCCAAGATAGTTTGGCTAGAGGTTTTATTCGACCTTCCTCTTCTCCTCTAGGGGCAGGATTCTTTTTTGTGGGGAAAAAGGATGGAGGTCTGCAACCTTGTATTGATTACCGGGGTTTGAATCAAATCACAGTCAAGAATAGTTACCCTCTACCTCTTATTCCTGAACTGTTTACTTATCTTCAAGGACCTACAATTTTTACTAAACTGGACCTTCGTGGTGCTTATAATCTTATTCGCATGCGCAAAGGTGACGAATGGAAGACAGCCTTTAACACTCGATTTGGGCATTATGAATATCTGGTCATGCCCTTTAGGCTGTGTAATGCCCCTGCTGTTTTTCAACACTTCGTGAATGAGATCTTTCGGGATTTTTTGAACTCCTTCGTCATTATTTATCTTGACGATATTTTAATTTTTTTCCACAAGTATCAAGATCACGTACACCACGTCAGGAAGGTTTTGCAACGGTTACGAGACAATCATCTATTCGCCAAGTTGGAGAAATGTTCATTTCATCAAAAGTCCATACCTTTCTTGGGTTATGTAATATCTGAATCCGGATTTGAAATGGATCCGAATAAACTTTCTTCCATTTTGGACTGGCCTAGACCTGATTCTCTTAAGGCCCTACAACGGTTTCTTGGCTTTGCCAGTTATTACAGGAAATTTATCAAAGGATTTGCTACTATTACTACTCCCCTTACGACACTCACTAGAAAGGGGCAAGATTGTAAAGAATAGCCCCCAGAGATGGCCCCCAGAGGCTATTAAGGCCTTTGAGTCCCTAAAAAAGGCCTTTTCTTCTGCACCCATACTCCGTCACCCAAATCCGGATTTTCAATTTATCCTAGAAGTGGATGCTTCTTCTGTTGCAGCTGGGGCTGTTCTTTCCCAACGAATACCTGACACGGGTAAGATTCATCCTGTAGGTTTCTTTTCCAAGAAATTTACTTCTTCTGAATTAAATTATGACGTTGGCAATAAAGAGTTATTAGCCATCAAGATGGCTCTGGACGAATGGAGGCATTGGTTGGAGGGTACTACCTTTCCATTTTCCATACTCACTGATCATAAAAATCTTCTTTATCTCCAAACTGCCAAACGATTGAATTCCAGACAAGCTCGTTGGTCTTTATTCTTCTCACGTTTTAATTACAATCTTTCCTATATACCTGGTTCTAAGAATACAAAAGCGGATGCCTTATCCAGACAGTTTCAATCTACCTCTACTCTAGAATCTGGTACCATACTTCAACCACAAGAAGTCATAGCTCAATTATCAACCTCTTGTTTACAGGACTTACAGTCTGCTCAAAAGGATTTTCCTTCATCTCTCAAACCTCCTGACGGTTTATTATTTGTTCCTGAACATCTCCGTCCTAAGATTCTACATTGGGCTCATGACAGTCCTCTCTCTGGACATCCTGGCGTCAGTTACACGACTCGGAAACTCAAACAGTATGTCTGGTGGCCTACTCTCACTCAAGATGTTAAAGATTATGTCTCAGTTTGCACACAATGTGCTATAAATAAAACTCCTCGTCAACTCCCTTCTGGTTTGCTTCAACCTTTATCCATTCCTCACCAGCCTTGGACCCATTTATCTATGGATTTTATTACTGACCTTCCTCTTTCTGCCGGAAACAACACTATTTTAGTGGTGGTCGACAGGTTTACGAAGTCTGCTCATTTCATTCCTTTGCCTGGTCTTCCATCTGCCAAGGGACTTTCTGAGATTTCCCTTTTGCATATCGTGAGATTACATGGTTTTCCTATGGACATCGTCTCCGATAGAGGGGTACAATTTGTTTCTCGGTTCTGGAGATGGCTCTGCCAACATTTTGGCACTACAGTCTCTTTATCAACTTCTCATCATCCACAGTCTAACGGCCAAACCGAGAGAGTAAACCAGTGTCTGGAGAATTACCTTAGACATTATGTGGACCATCATCATTCTAATTGGACTCGTTACCTTCCTTTGGCGGAGTTGGCCCATAATGCTCGTTACAATTCATCTCTTCAGTCTTCTCCTTTTTTTGCAGCTTACGGATTTCAACCCAGAACATTTCCTCTGTATACTTCCTCTTCTGAAAATCCTGCTTCTGATCAAACTGCTCGGAGATTAACTCGACATTGGCGTAAGATACGTGTTCTTCTTTCCAAAGCCTCTAATCGATACAAGTTTTTTGCTGATCGCAGACGGAAGAAGGCTCCTAATTTTCGTCCTGGAGACAAGGTTTGGATTTCCACTCGTCACCTTCATCTCAAGCAACCTTCTATTAAATTGGGGCCACGATATGTGGGTCCTTTCCGAATACTGGGTCAAGTTTGTTCTTCTGCTTACCGAGTTGCTCTTCCCAAGACTCTCAAAGCTCACCCTGTTTTGCATGTTTCTCTTCTGAAACCGGTGAAATCTAATAGATTTTCTAAGTCTCTGCCCAAGCCTCAACCTCTCTTGGTACAGGGACAACCTGAGTTTGAGGTTGCTCACATTCTGGATTCCAAACTTCGTGGCAGGAAACTATATTACCTCATCCATTGGAAGGGTTATCCAGTCACAGAGCGGACTTGGGAACCAGCTCAACATGTACACGCCCCTGCTTTGGTTAGGGCCTTTCACAAAGCTTATCCTGCTAGGCCTGGTCCTGTCCCCCGGAGGGGTCCTTGAGGGGGGGGTGCTGTCATGCATCGGATCCGCTCATTGCCGTGTCGCCGCGGCTCACGGATCCCTCTGTATCACATCACGTTGCCTAGCAACGTGACGCGGTATCCGGCACTCCTCCTGACGTCAGAGTCTCCCTGCCTTCAAATCTCGGCGGGAGATCTTAATTGGGGCCCGTTTGTTTTCTTTTCCTCTTCATGTCGGACTGGAGCTGTGTGAGTAGTGTTCTGTGTTCTCCTTATCCCCTGCCAGAATCTCCTTGCCTGGATACTTCATTGTTTGCTAACCTGCTTATGGGGACATTTGCTCTAACTAAGCTTGCTAAAAGGAAGACTACATTGTATGTTTGCTAACTTGCTTATGGGGACATTTGCTCTAACTAAGCTTGCTAAAAAGAATACTACATTGTATGTTTGCTAACCTGCTTAATGGGACATTTGCTCTAACTAAGCCTGCTAAAAGGAATACTACATTGTTTGTTTACTAACCTGCTTAAGAGGACATTTGATTTAACAAGCCTGCTAAAGGGAATCTACATTGTTTGTTTACTAACCTGCTTAAGAGGACATTTGATTTAACAAGCCTGCTAAAAGGAATACTACATTGTTTGTTTGCTAACCTGCTTAAAGGGACATTTGCTTTATTCTAGTCTGCAATAAGGAAATCCTCTGTTTATTTTCGAACCTGCTTAAAGGGACATTTACATTGTTTGCTAACCTGCTTAAAGGGACATTTGCTTTATTTTAGTCTGCAATAAGGAAATCCTCTGTTTATTTTTGAACCTGCTTAAAGGGACATTTGCTTTCTCCAAACCTGCTAAAAGGAATCTCTGTTTGTTTGCTAATCTTCTTAAAGGGACATTTGCTTTCATCAATCCTGTGTGGGTCACGTCCTGGATATTTCTCAGTGTGCTAGCGTGTGTATTTACTTTTCACGCTAGCAGTTGGGTTGAATCCTGGGCTGTTCCTTTACGACTGACAACTTCAAGGCACGGACTACGTCCAGATTATGCAAAAGACGTTCCTTCTTTGAAGAAGGATTAGGACACAATGATGGAACAACAATCTCTTGATTGATATTCCTGTTAGAAACCACCTTAGGTAAAAACCCAGGTTTGGTACGCAGAACTACCTAGTCTGAATGAAAAATCAGATAAGGAGAATCACAATGTAAGGCAGATAACTCAGAGACTCTTCGAGCCGAGGAAATAGCCATCAAAAACAGAACTTTCCAAGATAAAAGTTTAATATCAATGGAATGAAGGGGTTCAAACGGAACTCCCTGAAGAACTTTAAGAACTAAGTTTAAGCTCCACGGGGGAGCAACAGTTTTAAACACAGGCTTAATCCTAACCAAAGCCTGACAAAATGCCTGGACGTCTGGAACTTCTGCCAGACGCTTGTGCAAAAGATTAGACAGAGCAGAGATCTGTCCTTTTAAAGAACTAGCTGATAAGCCTTTGTCCAAACCCTCTTGGAGAAAGGACAATATCCTAGGGATCCTAACCTTACTCCATGAGTAACTCTTGGATTCACACCAATAAAGATATTTACGCCATATCTTATGGTAGATTTTCCTGGTGACAGGCTTCCGAGCCTGTATTAAGGTATCAATGACTGACTCAGAGAAGCCACGCCTTGATAGAATCAAGCGTTCAATCTCCATGCAGTCAGTCTCAGAGAAAGTAGATTTGGATGATTGAAAGGACCTTGTATTAGAAGGTCCTGCCTCAGAGGCAGAGTCCATGGTGGAAGAGATGACATGTCTACTAGGTCTGCATACCAGGTCCTGCGTGGCCACGCAGGCGCTATCAGAATCACTGATGCTCTCTCCTGTTTGATTTTGGCAATCAGTCGAGGGAGCAGAGGAAACGGTGGAAACACATAGGCCAGGTTGAAGAACCAAGGAGCTGCTAGAGCATCTATCAGCGTTGCTCCCGGGTCCCTGGACCTGGATCCGTAACAAGGAAGCTTGGCGTTCTGGCGAGACGCCATGAGATCCAGTTCTGGTTTGCCCCAACGATGGACCAGTTGAGCAAACACCTCCGGATGGAGTTCCCACTCCCCCGGATGAAAAGTCTGACGACTTAGAAAATCCGCCTCCCAGTTCTCTACGGATGTGGATCGCTGACAGGTGGCAAGAGTGAGACTCTGCCCAGCGAATTATCTTTGAGACTTCTAACATCGCTAGGGAACTCCTGGTTCCCCCTTGATGGTTGATGTAAGCCACAGTCGTGATGTTGTCCGACTGAAATCTGATGAACCTCAGTGTTGCTAACTGAGGCCAAGCTAGAAGAGCATTGAATATTGCTCTTAACTACAGAATATTTATTGGGAGGAGTTTCTCCTCCTGAGTCCACGATCCCTGAGCCTTCAGGGAGTTCCAGACTGCGCCCCAACCTAGAAGGCTGGCAACTGTTGTTACAATCGTCCAATCTGGCCTGCGAAAGGTCATACCCTTGGACAGATGGACCCGAGAAAGCCACCAGAGAAGAGAATCTCTGGTCTCTTGATCCAGATTTAGTAGAGGGGACAAATCTGAGTAATCCCCATTCCACTGACTTAGCATGCATAATTGCAGCGGTCTGAGATGCAGGCGCGCAAATGGCACTATGTCCATTGCCCCTACCATTAAGCTGATTACTTCCATGCACTGAGCCACTGACGGGCATGGAATGGAATGAAGGACACGGCAAGCATTTAGAAGTTTTGATAACCTGGACTCCGTCAGGTAAATTTTCATCTCTACAGAATCTATAAGAGTCCCTAGGAAGGAGACTCTTGTGAGTGGTAACAGAGAACTCTTTTCCACGTTCACTTTCCACCCATGCGACCTCAGAAATGCCAGAACTATCTCTGTATGAGACTTGGCAATTTGAAAGCTTGACGCCTGTATCAGGATGTCGTCTAGATACGGAGCCACCACTATGCCTCGCGGTCTTAGAACCGCCAGAAGTGAGCCCAGAACCTTTATAAAAATTCTCGGGGCAGTGGCCAACCCGAAGGGAAGAGCTACAAATTGGTAATGCCTGTCTACAAAGGCAAACCTTAGGAACCGATGATGATCTTTGTGAATCGGTATGTGAAGGTAGGCATCCTTTAAGTCCACTGTGGTCATGTACTGACCCTCTTGGATCATGGGTAGGATGGTCCGAATAGTTTCCATTTTGAATGATGGAACTCTGAGGAATTTGTTTAAGATCTTTAGATCCAAGATTGGTCTGAAGGTTCCCTCTTTCTTGGGAACCACAAACAGATTTGAATAAAATCCCTGTCCTTGTTCTGTCCGCGGAACTGGATGGATCACTCCCATTACTAGGAGGTCTTGCACACAGCTTAGGAATGCCTCTTTCTTTATCTGGTTTGATGATAACCTTGAAAGACGAAATCTCCCTTGTGGAGGAGAAGCTTTTAAGTCCAGAAGATATCCCTGAGATATGATCTCCAACGCCCAGGGATCCTGAACATCTCTTGCCCACACCTGGGCGAAGAGAGAAAGTCTGCCCCCCACTAGATCCGTTTCCGGATAGGGGGCCGTTCCTTCATGCTGTCTTGGGGGCAGTAGCAGGCTTCCTTGCCTGCTTGCCCTTGTTCCAGGACTGTTTAGGTTTCCAGGCCTGTCTGGAATGAGTAACAGTTCCCTCTTGTTTTGAAGCGGAGGAAGTTGATGCTGCTCCTGCCTTGAAATTTCTAAAGGCACGAAAATTAGACTGTTTGGCCTTTGATTTGGCCCTGTCCTGAGGAAGGGTATGACCCTTGCCTCCAGTAATGTCAGCAATAATTTCCTTCAAGCCAGGCCCGAATAAGGTCTGCCCCTTGAAAGGAATGTTGAGTAATTTAGACTTTGAAGTCACGTCAGCTGACCAGGATTTAAGCCATAGCGCCCTACGCGCCTGGATGGCGAATCCGGAATTCTTAGTCGTTAGTTTAGTCAAATGAACAATGGCATCAGAAACAAATGAGTTAGCTAGCTTAAGCGTTCTAAGCTTGTCAATAATTTCATTCAATGGAGCTGTCTGGATGGCCTCTTCCAGGGCCTCAAACCAGAATGCCGCCGCAGCAGTGACAGGCGCAATGCATGCAAGGGGCTGTAAAATAAAACCTTGTTGAATAAACATTTTCTTAAGGTAACCCTCCAATTTTTTATCCATTGGATCTGAAAAAGCACAACTGTCCTCAACCAGGATAGTGGTACGCTTTGCTAAAGTAGAAACTGCTCCCTCCACCTTAGGGACCGTCTGCCATAAGTCCCGTGTAGTGGCGTCTATTGGAAACATTTTTCTAAATATAGGTGGTGGGGAAAAGGGCACACTGGGTCTATCCCACTCCTTGCTTATAATTTCTGTAAGCCTTTTAGGTATAGGAAAAACGTCAGTACACACCGGCACCGCATAGTATCTATCCAGCCTACACAATTTCTCTGGAATTGCAACTGTGTTACAGTCATTCAGAGCAGCTAATACCTCCCCAAGCAATACACGGAGGTTCTCAAGCTTAAATTTAAAATTAGAAATCTATGAATCAGGTTTCCCCGAGTCAGAGATGTCACCCACAGACTGAAGCTCTCCGTCCTCATGTTCTGCATACTGTGACGCAGTATCAGACATGGCTCTAACAGAATTTGCGCGCTCTGTATCTCTCCTAACCCCAGAGCTATCGCGCTTGCCTCTTAATTCAGGCAATCTAGATAATACCTCTGACAGGGTATTATTCATGATTGCAGCTATGTCCTGCAAGGTAATCGCTATGGGCGTCCCTGATGTAATTGGTGCCATATTAGTGTGCGTCCCCTGAGCGGGAGGCGAAGGGTCTGACATGTGGGGAGAGTTAGTCGGCATAACTTCCCCCTCGACAGAACCCTCTGGTGATAATTCTTTTATAGATAAAGACTGATCTTTACTGTTTAAGGTGAAATCAATACATTTAGTACACATTCTCCTATGGGGCTCCACCATGGCTTTCAAACATAATGAACAAGTAGGTTCCTCTGTGTCAGACATGTTTAAACAGACTAGCAATGAGACTAGCAAGCTTGGAAAACACTTTAAAACAAGTTTACAAGCAATATAAAAAAACGTTACTGCGCCTTTAAGAAACACAAATTTTCCCAAATTTTGAAATAACAGTGAAAAAATGCAGTTACACTAACGAAATTTTTACAGTGTATGTAATAAGTTAGCAGAGCATTGCACCCACTTGCAAATGGATGATTAACCCCTTAATACCAAAAACGGAATAACAAATGACAAAAACGTTTTTTAAACAGTCACAACTGCCACAGCTCTACTGTGGCTTTTTACCGCCCTCAATACGACTTTTGAAGCCTTTTGAGCCCTTCAGAGAAGTCCTGGATCATGCAGGAAGAAGCTGGATGTCTGTGTCTGTAATTTTTGCTGTGCAAAAAAACACTAAAATAGGCCCTAGGCCCCTCCCACTCATATTACAACAGTGGGAAGCCTCAGGGAACTGTTTCTAGGCAAAATTCAAGCCAGCCATATGGAAAAAAACTAGGCCCCAATAAGTTTTATCACCAAACATATGTAAAAAACGATTAAACATGCCAGCAAACGTTTTAAAATACACTTTTATAAGAGTATGTATCTCTATTAATAAGCCTGATACCAGTCGCTATCACTGCATTTAAAGCTTTACTTACATTACTTCGGTATCAGCAGCATTTTCTAGCAAATTCCATCCCTAGAAAAATATTTTAACTGCACATACCTTATTACAGGAAAACGTGCACGCTATTCACCCTCTGAAGTTACCTCACTCCTCAAAATATGTGAGAACAGCAAAGGATCTTAGTTACTTCTGCTAAGATCATAGAAAACGCAGGCAGATTCTTCTTCTAAATACTGCCTGAGATAAACAGTACACTCCGGTACCATTTAAAAATAACAAACTTTTGATTGAAGAAATAAACTAAGTATAAAACACCACAGTCCTCTTATGACCTCCATCTTAGTTGAGAGTTGCAAGAGAATGACTGGATATGGCAGTGAGGGGAGGAGCTATATAGCAGCTCTGCTGTGGGTGATCCTCTTGCAACTTCCTGTTGGGAAGGAGAATATCCCACAAGTAATGGATGATCCATGGACTGGATACACTTAACAAGAGAAAAACAATGAGTTACCTATCACACATACGTGGAGGCATACTAAAGCAAAAAACAATGAGTTACCTATCACACATACAAGGAGGCATACTAAAGCAAAAAAAACAATGAGTTATCTATCACACATACAAGGAGGCATACTAAAGCATAAAACAATGAGTTACCTATCACACATACAAGGAGGCATACTAAAGCAAAAAAACAATGAGTTATCTATCAAACATACAAGGAGGCATACTAAAGCATAAAACAATGAGTTACCTATCACACATACGTGAAGGCATACTAAAGCATAAAACAATGAGTTACCTATCACACATACGTGAAGGCATACTAAAGCATAAAACAATGAGTTACCTATCACACATACAAGGAGGCATACTAAAGCATAAAACAATGAGTTACCTATCACACATACGTGGAGGCATACTAAACCATAAAACAATGAGTTACCTATCACACATACGTGGAGGCATACTAAAGCATAAAACAATGAGTTACCTATCACACATACAAGGAGGCATACTAAAGCAAAAAACAATGAGTTACCTATCACACATACGTGGAGGCATACTAAAGCAAAAAACAATGAGTTACCTATCACACATACAAGGTGGCATACTAAAGCAAAAAACAATGAGTTACCTATCACACATACTAGGTGGCATACTAAAGCAAAAAACAATGAGTTACCTATCACACCAACAAGGAGGCATACTAAAGCAAAAAACAATGAGTTACCTATCACACAAACGTGGAGGCAAACTAAAGCATAAAATAATGAGTTACCTATCACACATACAAGGAGGCATACTAAAGCATAAAACAATGAGTTACCTATCACACATACGTGGAGGCATACTAAAGCATAAAACAATGAGTTACCTATCACACATACGTGGAGGCATACTAAAGCATAAAACAATAAGTTACCTATCACACATACAAGGAGGCATACTAAAGCATAAAACAATGAGTTATCTATCACACATACAAGGAGGCATACTAAAGCATAAAACAATGAGTTATCTATCACACATACAAGGAGGCATACTAAAGCATAAAACAATGAGTTACCTATCACACATACAAGGAGGCATACTAAAGCATAAAACAATGAGTTATCTATCACACATACAAGGAGGCATACTAAAGCATAAAACAATGAGTTACCTATCACACATACAAGGAGGCATACTAAAGCATAAAACAATGAGTTACCTATCACACATACGTGGAGGCATACTAAAGCATAAAACAATGAGTTACCTATCACACATACGTGGAGGCATACTAAAGCATAAAACAATGAGTTACCTATCACACATACGTGGAGGCATACTAAAGCATAAAACAATGAGTTACCTATCACACATACGTGGAGGCATACTAAAGCAAAAAACAATGAGTTATCTATCACACATACAAGGAGGCATACTAAAGCATAAAACAATGAGTTATCTATCACACATACAAGGAGGCATACTAAAGCATAAAACAATGAGTTACCTATCACACATACAAGGAGGCATACTAAAGCATAAAACAATAAGTTATCTATCACACATACGTGAAGGCATACTAAAGCATAAAACAATGAGTTATCTATCACACATACAAGGAGGCATACTAAAGCATAAAACAATGAGTTACCTATCACACATACAAGGAGGCATACTAAAGCATAAAACAATGAGTTACCTATCACACATACAAGGAGGCATACTAAAGCAAAAACAATGAGTTACCTATCACACATACAAGGAGGCATACTAAAGCATAAAACAATGAGTTACCTATCACACATACAAGGAGGCATACTAAAGCATAAAACAATAAGTTATCTATCACACATACAAGGAGGCATACTAAAGCATAAAACAATGAGTTCTCTATCACACATACAAGGAGGCATACTAAAGCATAAAAACATAATTTATGCTTACCTGATAAATTCCTTTCTTCTGTAGTGTGATCAGTCCACGGGTCATCATTACTTCTGGGATATTACTCCTCCCCAACAGGAAGTGCAAGAGGATTCACCCAGCAGAGTTGCATATAGCCCCTCCCCTCTACGTCACCCCCAGTCATTCGACCAAGGACCAACGAGAAAGGAGGAACCAAGGGTGTAGTGGTGACTGGAGTATAATTTAAAAATAATTACCTGCCTTAAAAAACAGGGCGGGCCGTGGACTGATCACACTACAGAAGAAAGGAATTTATCAGGTAAGCATAAATTATGTTTTCTTCTGTTAAGTGTGATCAGTCCACGGGTCATCATTACTTCTGGGATACCAATACCAAAGCAAAAGTACACGGATGACGGGAGGGATAGGCAGGCTCTTTTATACAGAAGGAACCACTGCCTGAAGAACCTTTCTCCCAAAAATAGCCTCCGAGGAAGCAAATGTGTCAAATTTGTAAAATTTGGAAAAAGTATGAAGCGAAGACCAAGTTGCAGCCTTGCAAATCTGTTCAACAGAGGCCTCATTCTTAAAGGCCCAAGTGGAAGCCACAGCTCTAGTGGAATGAGCTGTAATTCTTTCAGGAGGCTGCTGTCCAGCAGTCTCATAGGCTAAACGTATTATGCTATGAAGCCAAAAAGAGAGAGAGGTAGCAGAAGCTTTTTGACCTCTCCTCTGACCAGAGTAAACGACAAACAGGGAAGACGTCTGTCGAAATTCTTTAGTTGCCTGTAAGTAAAATTTTAGGGCACGAACTACATCCAGATTGTGCAGAAGACGTTCCTTCTTTGAAGAAGGATTTGGACACAAAGATGGAACAACAATCTCTTGATTGATATTCCTGTTAGTGACTACCTTGGGTAAGAACCCAGGTTTAGTACGCAGAACTACCTTATCCGAATGAAAAATCAAATAAGGAGAATCACAATGTAAGGCTGATAATTCAGAGACTCTTCGAGCCGATGAAATAGCCATTAAAAATAGAACTTTCCAAGATAACAACTTTATATCAATGGAATGGAGGGGTTCAAACGGAACGCCCTGTAAAACGTTAAGAACAAGATTTAAACTCCATGGTGGAGCAACAGTCTTAAACACAGGCTTAATCCTCGCTAAAGCCTGACAAAAAGCCTGAACGTCTGGCACTTCTGACAGACGTTTGTGTAACAGAATAGACAGAGCTGAGATCTGTCCCTTTAATGAACTAGCAGATAAACCCTTTTCTAAACCTTCTTGTAGAAAAGACAATATCCTAGGAATCCTAACCTTACTCCAAGAGTAACCTTTGGATTCACACCAATATAGGTATTTACGCCATATTTTATGGTAATCTTTCTGGTAACAGGCTTCCTGGCCTGTATTAAGGTGTCAATAACTGACTGAGAAAACCCACGTCTTGATAAAATCAAACGTTCAATTTCCAAGCAGTCAGCTTCAGAGAAGTTAGATTTTGATGTTTGAAAGGACCCTGTATCAGGAGGTCCTGTTTCAGAGGTAGAGACCAAGGTGGACAGGATGACATGTCCACCAGGTCTGCATACCAAGTCCTGCGTGGCCATGCAGGTGCTATCAGAATCACTGATGCTCTCTCCTGTTTGATTCTGGCAATCAATCGAGGAAGCATCGGGAAGGGTGGAAACACATAAGCCATCCTGAAGTCCCAAGGTGCCGTCAGGGCATCTATTAGGACAGCTCCTGGATCCCTGGATCTGGACCCGTACCGAGGAAGCTTGGCGTTCTGTCGAGACGCCATGAGATCTATCTCTGGCTTGCCCCAACGTCGAAGTATTTGGGCAAAGACCTCCGGATGAAGTTCCCATTCCCCCGGATGAAAAGTCTGACGACTTAAGAAATCCGCCTCCCAATTCTCCACTCCCGGGATGTGGATTGCTGACAGGTGGCAAGAGTGAGACTCTGCCCAGCGAATTATCTTTGATACTTCCATCATTGCTAGGGAGCTCCTTGTCCCTCCCTGATGGTTGATGTAAGCTACAGTCGTGATGTTGTCCGACTGAAACCTGATGAACCCCCGAGTTGTCAACTGGGGCCAAGCCAGGAGGGCATTGAGAACTGCTCTCAATTCCAGAATGTTTATTGGCAGGAGACTCTCCTCCTGACTCCATTGTCCCTGAGCCTTCAGAGAATTCCAGACGGCACCCCAACCTAGAAGGCTGGCGTCTGTTGTTACAATTGTCCAGTCTGGTCTGCTGAATGGCATCCCCCTGGACAGATGTGGCCGAGAAAGCCACCATAGAAGAGAATTTCTGGTCTCTTGATCCAGATTCAGAGAAGGGGACAAGTCTGAGTAATCCCCATTCCACTGACTTAGCATGCACAATTGCAGTGGTCTGAGGTGTAAGCGAGCAAATGGCACTATGTCCATTGCTGCTACCATTAAGCCGATTACCTCCATGCATTGAGCCACCGATGGGTGTTGAATGGAATGAAGGGTGCGGCAAGCACTTTGAAGTCTTGTTAACCTGTCTTCTGTCAGGTAAATCTTCATTTCTACAGAATCTATAAGAGTCCCCAGGAAGGGAACTCTTGTAAGTGGAACGAGTGAACTTTTCTTTTCGTTCACCTTCCATCCATGTGACCTTAGAAATGCCAGTACTAACTCTGTATGAGACCTGGCAGTTTGAAATCTTGAAGCTTGTATCAGAATGTCGTCTAGGTAAGGAGCTACCGAAATTCCCCGCGGTCTTAGTACCGCCAGAAGAGCACCTAGAACCTTTGTGAAGATTCTTGGAGCTGTAGCCAATCCGAATGGAAGAGCCAAAAACTGGTAATGCCTGTCTAGAAAGGCAAACCTTAGATACCGGTAATGATCTTTGTGAATCGGTATGTGAAGGTAAGCATCCTTTAAGTCCACTGTGGTCATGTACTGACCTTCTTGGATCATGGGTAAAATTGTCCGGATAGTCTCCATTTTGAATGATGGAACTCTTAGGAATTTGTTTAGGATCTTTAAATCCAGGATTGGTCTGAAAGTTCCCTCTTTTTTGGGAACCACAAACAGATTTGAGTAAAACCCTTGTCCCTGTTCCGACCGTGGAACTGGATGGATTACTCCCATTAACAATAGTTCTTGTATGCAGCGTAGAAACGCTTCTTTCTTTGTTTGGTTTGTCGACAACCTTGACAGATGAAATCTCTCTCTTGGAGGAGAGTGTTTGAAGTCCAGAAGGTATCCCTGAGATATTATCTCTAGCGCCCAGGGATCCTGGACATCTCTTGCCCAAGCCTGGGCGAAGAGAGAAAGTCTGCCCCCCACTAGATCCGATCCCGGATCGGGGGCCCTCAATTCATGCTGGTTTAGTGGCAGCTGCAGGCTTCCTGGCCTGCTTGCCCTTGTTCCAGGACTGGTTAGGTCTCCAGCCTTGTCTGTAGCGAGCACCAGATCCTTCTTGTTTTGGAGTAGTGGAAGATGATGCTGCTCCTGCTTTGAAATTCCGAAAGGAACGAAAATTAGACTGTCTAGCCTTAGGTTTGGCTTTGTCTTGAGGTAGGGCGTGGCCCTTACCTCCTGTAATGTCAGTGATAATTTCTTTCAAATCAGGCCCAAATAAGGTCTGTCCCTTGAAAGGTATATTAAGTAATTTGGACTTAGAAGTTACATCAGCTGACCAGGATTTTAGCCACAGTGCTCTGCGCGCTTGAATGGCGAATCCGGAATTCTTAGCCGTAAGTTTAATTAAATGTACTACGGCTTCCGAAATGAATGAATTAGATAGCTTAAGTACTCTAAGCCTGTCTGAAATGTCGTCCAGCGTAGCTGAACCAAGATTCTCTTCTAGAGACTCAATCCAGAATGCCGCTGCAGCCGTGATCGGCGCAATGCATGCAAGGGGTTGCAATATAAAACCTTGTTGAACAAACATCTTCTTAAGGTAACCCTCTAATTTTTTATCCATTGGATCTGAAAAGGCACAGCTATCCTCTACCGGGATAGTGGTACGTTTAGCTAAAGTAGAAACTGCTCCCTCCACCTTAAGGACCGTTTGCCATAAATCCCGTGTGGTGGTGTCTATTGGAAACATCTTTCTAAATATTGGAGGGGGTGAGAACGGCACACCGGGTCTATCCCACTCCTTAGTAATAATTTCAGTTAGTCTTTTAGGTATAGGAAAAACGTCAGTACTTGTTGGTACAGCAAAATATTTATCCAACCTACACATTTTCTCAGGTATTGCAACTGTGTTACAATCATTCAGGGCCGCTAACACCTCCCCTAGTAAAACACGGAGGTTTTCCAGCTTAAATTTAAAATTTGAAATATCTGAATCCAATCTGTTTGGATCAGAACCGTCAGCCGCAGAATGAAGCTCTCCGTCCTCATGTTCTGCAAGTTGTGACGCAGTATCTGACATGGCCCTAACATTATCAGCGCACTCTGTTCTCACTCCAGAGTGATCACGCTTGCCCCTTAGTTCTGGTAATTTAGCCAAAACCTCAGTCATAACCGTAGCCATATCTTGTAATGTTATTTGTAATGGCCGCCCGGATGTACTTGGCGTCGCCATATCGCGCACGTCCCGAGCGGGAGATGCAGGTACTGTCACGTGAGGCGAGTTAGTCGGCATAACTCTCCCCTCGTTGTTTGGTGAAATTTGTTCAATTTGTACAGATTGACTTTTATTTAATGTAGCATCAATACAGTTAGTACATAAATTTCTATTGGGCTCCACCTTGGCTTTAGTACAAATAGTACAGGTCTCATCTTCTGAATCAGACATGTTTAACAAACTAGCAAATAAACTTGCAATTTGGAAATACTATACAAGTAAAATACAATGAAAAAAACGAACTGTGCTTGAAAAGCACTGAATATATATAACAGATGAAATCAATCAGCTTTGTAAAACAAAATGCAACTTATCAAAGGCTTGTACCCAGTAGCAACAAATAACTAACCCTGAGGCATAAAAAAGTTAAAGAATAAACGTTTTTTATCACAGTCAACTACAATCTTACAGCTCTGTTAGATTACTTCCCTCAAATTAGCTTTGAAGATCCCTGGGTTCTGTAGAGATAAACCGGAACATGCAGGAAAAAACAATGAGCTTTTGACTGAAATTTTTGATGCGTAGCAAAAGCACCAAAAAAAGGTCCCACCCCCTCACACACAACAGTGAGAGAGATTAAAAACTGTCATAATTAGATCCAGCAACTGCCAAGTGGAAAAATAGTGCCCAAACATTTTATTCACCCAGTACCTCAGAAAATGAAAACGATTTTACATTCCAGCAAAAACGTTTAACATAATTAAGAATTATTAAAAAGCCTGTTGTATTTCTATTAGGCTAAAATCTTATATACACAGTGTAATTCCAGTGAAGTACCATTCCCCAGAATACTAAAATGTAAATTATACATACATGATATAATGTCGGTATGGCAGGATTTTCTCAGCAATTCCATTGTTAGAAAATAAAAACTGCTACATACCTCTTTGCAGAATAAACTGCCCGCTGTCCCCTGATCTGAAGTTTACCTCTCCTCAGATGGCCGAGAAACAGCAATATGATCTTAACAACTCCGGCTAAAATCATAGTAAAAACTCTGGTAGATTCTTCTTCAAACTCTACCAGAGAAGGAATAACACACTCCGGTGCTATTAAAAAATAACAAACTTTTGATTGAAGAAATAAACTAAATAAAATCACCATAGTCCTCTCACACATCCTATCTAGTCGTTGGGTGCAAGAGAATGACTGGGGGTGACGTAGAGGGGAGGGGCTATATGCAACTCTGCTGGGTGAATCCTCTTGCACTTCCTGTTGGGGAGGAGTAATATCCCAGAAGTAATGATGACCCGTGGACTGATCACACTTAACAGAAGAAACAATGAGTTATCTATCACACATACAAGGAGGCATACTAAAGCATAAAACAATGAGTTACCTATCACACATACAAGGAGGCATACTAAAGCATAAAACAATGAGTTACCTATCACACATACAAGGAGGCATACTAAAGCATAAAACAATGAGTTACCTATCACACATACATGGAGGCATACTAAAGCATAAAACAATGAGTTAGCTATCACATATACAAGGAGGCATACTAAAGCATAAAACAATGAGTTAGCTATCACACATACAAGGAGGCATACTAAAGCATAAAACAATGAGTTACCTATCACACATACAAGGAGGCATACTAAAGCATAAAACAATAAGTGACCTATCACACATACAAGGAGGCATACTAAAGCATAAAACAATGAGTTATCTATCACACATACAAGGAGGCATACTAAAGCATAAAACAATGAGTTACCTATCACACATACATGGAGGCATACTAAAGCATAAAACAATGAGTTACCTATCACACATACGTGGAGGCATACTAAAGCATAAAACAATGAGTTACCTATCACACATACAAGGAGGCATACTAAAGCATAAAACAATGAGTTACCTATCACACATACAAGGAGACATACTAAAGCATAAAACAATGAGTTACCTATCACACATACAAGGAGGCATACTAAAGCATAAAACAATGAGTTACTTATCACACATACAAGGAGGCATACTAAAGCATAAAACAATGAGTTATCTATCACACATACGTGGAGGCATACTAAAGCATAAAACAATAAGTTATCTATCACACATACAAGGAGGCATACTAAAGCATAAAACAATAAGTTATCTATCACACATACAAGGAGGCATACTAAAGCATAAAACAATAAGTTATCTATCACACATACAAGGAGGCATACTAAAGCATAAAACAATGAGTTACCTATCACACATACAAGGAGGCATACTAAAGCATAAAACAATGAGTTACCTATCACACATACAAGGAGGCATACTAAAGCATAAAACAATGAGTTACCTATCACACATACAAGGAGGCATACTAAAGCATAAAACAATGAGTTACCTATCACACATACAAGGAGGCATACTAAAGCATAAAACAATAAGTGACCTATCACACATACAAGGAGGCATACTAAAGCATAAAACAATGAGTTACCTATCACACATACAAGGAGGCATACTAAAGCATAAAACAATGAGTTACCTATCACACATACAAGGAGGCATACTAAAGCATAAAACAATGAGTTACCTATCACACATACATGGAGGCATACTAAAGCATAAAACAATGAGTTACCTATCACACATACGTGGAGGCATACTAAAGCATAAAACAATGAGTTACCTATCACACATACAAGGAGGCATACTAAAGCATAAAACAATGAGTTACCTATCACACATACAAGGAGACATACTAAAGCATAAAACAATAAGTTACCTATCACACATACAAGGAAGCATACTAAAGCATAAAACAATGAGTTACCTATCACACATACAAGGAGGCATACTAAAGCATAAAACAATAAGTTATCTATCACACATACAAGGAGGCATACTAAAGCATAAAACAATGAGTTACTTATCACACATACAAGGAGGCATACTAAAGCATAAAACAATGAGTTACCTATCACACATACATGGAGGCATACTAAAGCATAAAACAATGAGTTACCTATCACACATACAAGGAGGCATACTAAAGCATAAAACAATGAGTTAGCTATCACACATACAAGGAGGCATACTAAAGCATAAAACAATGAGTTAGCTATCACACATACAAGGAGGCATACTAAAGCATAAAACAATGAGTTAGCTATCACACATACAAGGAGGCATACTAAAGCATAAAACAATGAGTTACCTATCACACATACAAGGAGGCATACTAAAGCATAAAACAATAAGTTACCTATCACACATACAAGGAGGCATACTAAAGCATAAAACAATGAGTTACCTATCACACATACAAGGAGGCATACTAAAGCATAAAACAATGAGTTATCTATTACACATACTAGGAGGCATACTAAAGCATAAAACAATGAGTTATCTATCACACATACAAGGAGGCATACTAAAGCATAAAACAATGAGTTACCTATCACACATACAAGGAGGCATACTAAAGCATAAAACAATGAGTTATCTATCACACATACAAGGAGGCATACTAAAGCAAAAAACAATGAGTTATCTATCACACATACAAGGAGGCATACTAAAGCATAAAACAATGAGTTACCTATCACACATACAAGGAGGCATACTAAAGCATAAAACAATAAGTTATCTATCACACATACAAGGAGGCATACTAAAGCATAAAACAATGAGTTACCTATCACACATACGTGGAGGCATACTAAAGCATAAAACAATAAGTTATCTATCACACATACAAGGAGGCATACTAAAGCATAAAACAATGAGTTACCTATCACACATACAAGGAGGCATACTAAAGCAAAAAACAATGAGTTAGCTATCACACATACGCGGAGGCATACTAAAGCATAAAACAATGAGTTACCTATCACCCATACAAGGAGGCATACTAAAGCATAAAACAATGAGTTATCTATCACACATACAAGGAGGCATACTAAAGCATAAAAAACAATAAGTTATCTATCACACATACAAGGAGGCATACTAAAGCATAAAACAATGAGTTACCTATCACACATACAAGGAGGCATACTAAAGCATAAAACAATGAGTTACCTATCACACATACAAGGAGGCATACTAAAGCATAAAACAATGTGTTACCTATCACACATACAAGGAGGCATACTAAAGCATAAAACAATAAGTTATCTATCACACATACAAGGAGGCATACTAAAGCATAAAACAATGAGTTACCTATCACACATACAAGGAGGCATACTAAAGCATAAAACAATGAGTTACCTATCACACATACAAGGAGGCATACTAAAGCATAAAACAATGAGTTACCTATCACACATACAAGGAGGCATACTAAAGCATAAAACAATGAGTTACCTATCACACATACAAGGAGGCATACTAAAGCATAAAACAATAAGTTACCTATCACACATACAAGGAGGCATACTAAAGCATAAAACAATGAGTTACCTATCACACATACAAGGAGGCATACTAAAGCATAAAACAATGAGTTACCTATCACACATACAAGGAGGCATACTAAAGCATAAAACAATAAGTTACCTATCACACATACAAGGAGGCATACTAAAGCATAAAACAATGAGTTATCTATCACACATACAAGGAGGCATACTAAAGCATAAAACAATGAGTTACCTATCACACATACAAGGAGGCATACTAAAGCATAAAACAATGAGTTACCTATCACACATACAAGGAGGCATACTAAAGCATAAAACAATGAGTTACCTATCACACATACGTGGAGGCATACTAAAGCATAAAACAATGAGTTACCTATCACACATACAAGGAGGCATACTAAAGCATAAAACAATGAGTTACCTATCACACATACAAGGAGGCATACTAAAGCATAAAACAATGAGTTACCTATCACACATACATGGAGACATACTAAAGCATAAAACAATAAGTTACCTATCACACATACAAGGAGGCATACTAAAGCATAAAACAATAAGTTACCTATCACACATACAAGGAGGCATACTAAAGCATAAAACAATGAGTTATCTATCACACATACAAGGAGGCATACTAAAGCATAAAACAATAAGTTACCTATCACACATACAAGGAGGCATACTAAAGCATAAAACAATAAGTTACCTATCACACATACAAGGAGGCATACTAAAGCATAAAACAATGAGTTATCTATCACACATACAAGGAGGCATACTAAAGCATAAAACAATGAGTTATCTATCACACATACATGGAGGCATACTAAAGCATAAAACAATGAGTTATCTATCACACATACAAGGAGGCATACTAAAGCATAAAACAATGAGTTATCTATCACACATACAAGGAGGCATACTAAAGCATAAAACAATGAGTTACCTATCACACATACAAGGAGGCATACTAAAGCAAAAAACAATGAGTTACCTATCACACATACATGGAGGCATACTAAAGCATAAAACAATGAGTTACCTATCACACATACAAGGAGACATGCTAAAGCAAAAAACAATGAGTTACCTATCACACATACAAGGAGGCATACTAAAGCATAAAACAATGAGTTACCTATCACACATACATGGAGGCATACTAAAGCATAAAACAATGAGTTACCTATCACACATACAAGGAGGCATACTAAAGCATAAAACAATGAGTTACCTATCACACATACATGGAGGCATACTAAAGCATAAAACAATGAGTTACCTATCACACATACATGGAGGCATACTAAAGCATAAAACAATGAGTTACCTATCACACATACAAGGAGGCATACTAAAGCATAAAATAATGAGTTACCTATCACACATACAAGGAGGCATACTAAAGCATAAAATAATGAGTTACCTATCACACATACAAGGAGGCATACTAAAGCATAAAACAATGAGTTACCTATCACACATACAAGGAGGCATACTAAAGCATAAAACAATGAGTTATCTATCACACATACAAGGAGGCATACTAAAGCATAAAACAATGAGTTACCTATCACACATACAAGGAGGTATACTAAAGCATAAAACAATGAGTTACCTATCACACATACAAGGAGGCATACTAAAGCATAAAACAATGAGTTACCTATCACACATACAAGGAGGCATACTAAAGCATAAAACAATGAGTTACCTATCACACATACAAGGAGGCATACTAAAGCATAAAACAATAAGTGACCTATCACACATACAAGGAGGCATACTAAAGCATAAAACAATGAGACATACTAAAGCATAAAACAATGAGTTACCTATCACACATACAAGGAGGCACATTAAAGCATAAAACAATGTGTTACCTATCACACATACAAGGAGGCATACTAAAGCATAAAACAATAAGTTATCTATCACACATACAAGGAGGCATACTAAAGCATAAAACAATGAGTTACCTATCACACATACAAGGAGGCATACTAAAGCATAAAACAATGAGTTACCTATCACACATACAAGGAGGCATACTAAAGCATAAAACAATGAGTTACCTATCACACATACAAGGAGGCATACTAAAGCATAAAACAATGAGTTACCTATCACACATACAAGGAGGCATACTAAAGCATAAAACAATGAGTTACCTATCACACATACAAGGAGGCATACTAAAGCATAAAACAATAAGTTACCTATCACACATACAAGGAGGCATACTAAAGCATAAAACAATGAGTTATCTATCACACATACAAGGAGGCATACTAAAGCATAAAACAATGAGTTACCTATCACACATACAAGGAGGCATACTAAAGCATAAAACAATGAGTTACCTATCACACATACAAGGAGGCATACTAAAGCATAAAACAATGAGTTACCTATCACACATACGTGGAGGCATACTAAAGCATAAAACAATGAGTTACCTATCACACATACAAGGAGGCATACTAAAGCATAAAACAATAAGTTACCTATCACACATACAAGGAGGCATACTAAAGCATAAAACAATGAGTTATCTATCACACGTACAAGGAGGCATACTAAAGCATAAAACAATGAGTTAGCTATCACACATACAAGGAGGCATACTAAAGCATAAAACAATGAGTTACCTATCACACATACAAGGAGGCATACTAAAGCATAAAACAATAAGTTACCTATCACACATACAAGGAGGCATACTAAAGCATAAAACAATGAGTTACCTATCACACATACATGGAGGCATACTAAAGCATAAAACAATGAGTTACCTATCACACATACAAGGAGACATACTAAAGCAAAAAACAATGAGTTACCTATCACACATACAAGGAGGCATACTAAAGCATAAAACAATAAGTTACCTATCACACATACAAGGAGGCATACTAAAGCATAAAACAATGAGTTATCTATCACACATACAAGGAGGCATACTAAAGCATAAAACAATGAGTTACCTATCACACATACAAGGAGGCATACTAAAGCATAAAACAATGAGTTACCTATCACACATACAAGGAGGCATACTAAAGCATAAAACAATGAGTTACCTATCACACATACGTGGAGGCATACTAAAGCATAAAACAATGAGTTACCTATCACACATACAAGGAGGCATACTAAAGCATAAAACAATAAGTTACCTATCACACATACAAGGAGGCATACTAAAGCATAAAACAATGAGTTATCTATCACACGTACAAGGAGGCATACTAAAGCATAAAACAATGAGTTAGCTATCACACATACAAGGAGGCATACTAAAGCATAAAACAATGAGTTACCTATCACACATACAAGGAGGCATACTAAAGCATAAAACAATAAGTTACCTATCACACATACAAGGAGGCATACTAAAGCATAAAACAATGAGTTACCTATCACACATACATGGAGGCATACTAAAGCATAAAACAATGAGTTACCTATCACACATACAAGGAGACATACTAAAGCAAAAAACAATGAGTTACCTATCACACATACAAGGAGGCATACTAAAGCATAAAACAATGAGTTATCTATCACACATACAAGGAGGCATACTAAAGCAAAAAACAATGAGTTACCTATCACACATACAAGGAGGCATACTAAAGCATAAAACAATGAGTTACCTATCACACATACATGGAGGCATACTAAAGCATAAAACAATAAGTTACCTATCACACATACAAGGAGGCATACTAAAGCATAAAACAATGAGTTATCTATCACACATACAAGGAGGCATACTAAAGCATAAAACAATAAGTTACCTATCACACATACAAGGAGGCATACTAAAGCATAAAACAATGAGTTACCTATCACACATACAAGGAGGCATACTAAAGCATAAAACAATGAGTTACCTATCACACATACATGGAGGCATACTAAAGCATAAAACAATGAGTTACCTATCACACATACAAGGAGGCATACTAAAGCATAAAACAATGAGTTACCTATCACACATACAAGGAGGCATACTAAAGCATAAAACAATGAGTTACCTATCACACATACAAGGAGGCATACTAAAGCATAAAACAATGAGTTATCTATCACACATACAAGGAGGCATACTAAAGCATAAAACAATGAGTTATCTATCACACATACAAGGAGGCATACTAAAGCATAAAACAATGAGTTACCTATCACACATACAAGGAGGCATACTAAAGCATAAAACAATGAGTTACCTATCACACATACAAGGAGGCATACTAAAGCATAAAACAATGAGTTATCTATCACACATACAAGGAGGCATACTAAAGCATAAAACAATAAGTTACCTATCACACATACAAGGAGGCATACTAAAGCATAAAACAATAAGTTACCTACCACACATACAAGGAGGCATACTAAAGCATAAAACAATGAGTTACCTATCACACATACAAGGAGGCATACTAAAGCATAAAACAATGAGTTACCTATCACACATACAAGGAGGCATACTAAAGCATAAAACAATGAGTTACCTATCACACATGCAAGGAGGCATACTAAAGCATAAAACAATGAGTTATGTATCACACATACAAGGAGGCATACTAAAGCATAAAACAATAAGTTACCTATCACACATACAAGGAGGCATACTAAAGCATAAAACAATGAGTTACCTATCACACATACAAGGAGGCATACTAAAGCATAAAACAATAAGTTACCTATCACACATACAAGGAGACATACTAAAGCATAAAACAATGAGTTACCTATCACACATACAAGGAGTCATACTAAAGCATAAAATAATAAGTTACCTATCACACATACAAGGAGGCATACTAAAGCATAAAACAATGAGTTACCTATCACACATACAAGGAGGCATACTAAAGCATAAAACAATAAGTTATCTATCACACATACAAGGAGGCATACTAAAGCATAAAACAATGAGTTACCTATCACACATACATGGAGGCATACTAAAGCATAAAACAATAAGTTACCTATCACACATACAAGGAGGCATACTAAAGCATAAAACCAATGAGTTATCTATCACACATACAAGGAGGCATACTAAAGCATAAAACAATGAAGTTACCTATCACACAAACAAGGAGGCATACTAAAGCATAAAACAATGAGTTACCTATCACACATACAAGGAGGCATACTAAAGCATAAAACAATGAGTTACCTATCACACATACAAGGAGGCATACTAAAGCATAAAACAATGAGTTACCTATCACACATACAAGGAGGCATACTAAAGCATAAAACAATGAGTTACCTATCACACATACAAGGAGGCATACTAAAGCATAAAACAATGAGTTACCTATCACACATACAAGGAGGCATACTAAAGCATAAAACAATGAGTTACCTATCACACATACATGGAGGCATACTAAAGCAAAAACAATGAGTTATCTATCACACATACAAGGAGGCATACTAAAGCATAAAACAATGAGTTACCTATCACACATACAAGGAGACATACTAAAGCATAAAAACAATGAGTTACCTATCACACATACAAGGAGGCATACTAAAGCATAAAACAATGAGTTATCTATCACACATACAAGGAGGCATACTAAAGCATAAAACAATAAGTTACCTATCACACATACAAGGAGGCATACTAAAGCATAAAACAATAAGTTACCTACCACACATACAAGGAGGCATACTAAAGCATAAAACAATGAGTTACCTATCACACATACAAGGAGGCATACTAAAGCATAAAACAATGAGTTACCTATCACACATACAAGGAGGCATACTAAAGCATAAAACAATGAGTTACCTATCACACATGCAAGGAGGCATACTAAAGCATAAAACAATGAGTTATGTATCACACATACAAGGAGGCATACTAAAGCATAAAACAATAAGTTACCTATCACACATACAAGGAGGCATACTAAAGCATAAAACAATGAGTTACCTATCACACATACAAGGAGGCATACTAAAGCATAAAACAATAAGTTACCTATCACACATACAAGGAGACATACTAAAGCATAAAACAATGAGTTACCTATCACACATACAAGGAGTCATACTAAAGCATAAAATAATAAGTTACCTATCACACATACAAGGAGGCATACTAAAGCATAAAACAATGAGTTACCTATCACACATACAAGGAGGCATACTAAAGCATAAAACAATAAGTTATCTATCACACATACAAGGAGGCATACTAAAGCATAAAACAATGAGTTACCTATCACACATACAAGGAGGCATACTAAAGCATAAAACAATAAGTTATCTATCACACATACAAGGAGGCATACTAAAGCATAAAACAATGAGTTACCTATCACACATACGTGGAGGCATACTAAAGCATAAAACAATGAGTTACCTATCACACATACGTGGAGGCATACTAAAGCATAAAACAATGAGTTACCTATCACACATACGTGGAGGCATACTAAAGCAAAAAACAATGAGTTACCTATCACACATACAAGGAGGCATACTAAAGCATAAAACAATGAGTTATCTATCACACATACAAGGAGGCATACTAAAGCATAAAACAATGAGTTACCTATCACACATACAAGGAGGCATACTAAAGCATAAAACAATGAGTTACCTATCACACATACAAGGAGGCATACTAAAGCATAAAACAATGAGTTACCTATCACACATACAAGGAGGCATACTAAAGCATAAAACAATAAGTTATCTATCACCACTATACAAGGAGGCATACTAAAGCATAAAACAATGAGTTACCTATCACACATACAAGGAGGCATACTAAAGCATAAAACAATGAGTTACCTATCACACATACAAGGAGGCATACTAAAGCATAAAAACAATGAGTTACCTATCACACATACAAGGAGGCATACTAAAGCATAAAACAATGAGTTATCTATCACACATACAAGGAGGCATACTAAAGCATAAAACAATGAGTTACCTATCACACATACAAGGAGGCATACTAAAGCATAAACAATGAGTTACCTATCACACATACAAGGAGGCATACTAAAGCATAAAACAATGAGTTACCTATCACACATACAAGGAGACATACTAAAGCATAAAACAATGAGTTACCTATCACACATACAAGGAGACATACTAAAGCATAAAACAATGAGTTACCTATCACACATACAAGGAGACATACTAAAGCATAAAACAATGAGTTACCTATCACACATACAAGGAGACATACTAAAGCATAAAACAATGAGTTACCTATCACACATACAAGGAGACATACTAAAGCATAAAACAATGAGTTACCTATCACACATACAAGGAGACATACTAAAGCATAAAACAATGAGTTACCTATCACACATACAAGGAGGACATACTAAAGCATAAAACAATGAGTTACCTATCACACATACAAGGAGGCATACTAAAGCATAAAACAATGAGTTACCTATCACACATACAAGGAGGCATACTAAAGCATAAAACAATAAGTTACCTATCACACATACAAGGAGGCATACTAAAGCATAAAACAATGAGTTATCTATCACACATACAAGGAGGCATACTAAAGCATAAAACAATGAGTTATCTATCACACATACAAGGAGGCATACTAAAGCATAAAACAATGAGTTACCTATCACACATACATGGAGGCATACTAAAGCATAAAACAATGAGTTACCTATCACACATACGAGGAGGCATACTAAAGCATAAAACAATGAGTTACCTATCACACATACAAGGAGGCATACTAAAGCATAAAACAATGAGTTACCTATCACACATACATGGAGGCATACTAAAGCATAAAACAATGAGTTACCTATCACACATACAAGGAGGCATACTAAAGCATAAAACAATGAGTTACCTATCACACATACAAGGAGGCATACTAAAGCATAAAACAATGAGTTACCTATCACACATACAAGGAGGCATACTAAAGCATAAAACAATGAGTTATCTATCACACATACAAGGAGGCATACTAAAGCATAAAACAATGAGTTATCCTATCACACATACAAGGAGGCATACTAAAGCATAAAACAATGAGTTACCTATCACACATACAAGGAGGCATACTAAAGCATAAAACAATGAGTTACCTATCACACATACAAGGAGGCATACTAAAGCATAAAACAATGAGTTATCTATCACACATACAAGGAGGCATACTAAAGCATAAAACAATAAGTTACCTATCACACATACAAGGAGGCATACTAAAGCATAAAACAATAAGTTACCTACCACACATACAAGGAGGCATACTAAAGCATAAAACAATGAGGTTACCTATCACACATACAAGGAGGCATACTAAAGCATAAAACAATGAGTTACCTATCACACATACAAGGAGGCATACTAAAGCATAAAACAATGAGTTACCTATCACACATGCAAGGAGGCATACTAAAGCATAAAACAATGAGTTATGTATCACACATACAAGGAGGCATACTAAAGCATAAAACAATAAGTTACCTATCACACATACAAGGAGGCATACTAAAGCATAAAAACAATGAGTTACCTATCACACATACAAGGAGGCATACTAAAGCATAAAACAATAAGTTACCTATCACACATACAAGGAGACATACTAAAGCATAAAACAATGAGTTACCTATCACACATACAAGGAGTCATACTAAAGCATAAAATAATAAGTTACCTATCACACATACAAGGAGGCATACTAAAGCATAAAACAATGAGTTACCTATCACACATACAAGGAGGCATACTAAAGCATAAAACAATAAGTTATCTATCACACATACAAGGAGGCATACTAAAGCATAAAACAATGAGTTACCTATCACACATACATGGAGGCATACTAAAGCATAAAACAATAAGTTACCTATCACACATACAAGGAGGCATACTAAAGCATAAAACAATGAGTTATCTATCACACATACAAGGAGGCATACTAAAGCATAAAACAATAAGTTACCTATCACACAAACAAGGAGGCATACTAAAGCATAAAACAATGAGTTACCTATCACACATACAAGGAGGCATACTAAAGCATAAAACAATGAGTTACCTATCACACATACAAGGAGGCATACTAAAGCATAAAACAATGAGTTACCTATCACACATACATGGAGGCATACTAAAGCATAAAACAATGAGTTACCTATCACACATACAAGGAGGCATACTAAAGCATAAAACAATGAGTTACCTATCACACATACAAGGAGGCATACTAAAGCATAAAACAATGAGTTACCTATCACACATACATGGAGGCATACTAAAGCATAAAACAATGAGTTATCTATCACACATACAAGGAGGCATACTAAAGCATAAAACAATGAGTTACCTATCACACATACAAGGAGACATACTAAAGCATAAAACAATGAGTTACCTATCACACATACAAGGAGGCATACTAAAGCATAAAACAATGAGTTATCTATCACACATACAAGGAGGCATACTAAAGCATAAAACAATAAGTTACCTATCACACATACAAGGAGGCATACTAAAGCATAAAACAATAAGTTACCTACCACACATACAAGGAGGCATACTAAAGCATAAAACAATGAGTTACCTATCACACATACAAGGAGGCATACTAAAGCATAAAACAATGAGTTACCTATCACACATACAAGGAGGCATACTAAAGCATAAAACAATGAGTTACCTATCACACATGCAAGGAGGCATACTAAAGCATAAAACAATGAGTTATGTATCACACATACAAGGAGGCATACTAAAGCATAAAACAATAAGTTACCTATCACACATACAAGGAGGCATACTAAAGCATAAAACAATGAGTTACCTATCACACATACAAGGAGGCATACTAAGCATAAAACAATAAGTTACCTATCACACATACAAGGAGACATACTAAAGCATAAAACAATGAGTTACCTATCACACATACAAGGAGTCATACTAAAGCATAAAATAATAAGTTACCTATCACACATACAAGGAGGCATACTAAAGCATAAAACAATGAGTTACCTATCACACATACAAGGAGGCATACTAAAGCATAAAACAATAAGTTATCTATCACACATACAAGGAGGCATACTAAAGCATAAAACAATGAGTTACCTATCACACATACAAGGAGGCATACTAAAGCATAAAACAATAAGTTATCTATCACACATACAAGGAGGCATACTAAAGCATAAAACAATGAGTTACCTATCACACATACGTGGAGGCATACTAAAGCATAAAACAATGAGTTACCTATCACACATACGTGGAGGCATACTAAAGCATAAAACAATGAGTTACCTATCACACATACGTGGAGGCATACTAAAGCAAAAAACAATGAGTTACCTATCACACATACAAGGAGGCATACTAAAGCATAAAACAATGAGTTATCTATCACACATACAAGGAGGCATACTAAAGCATAAAACAATGAGTTACCTATCACACATACAAGGAGGCATACTAAAGCATAAAACAATGAGTTACCTATCACACATACAAGGAGGCATACTAAAGCATAAAACAATGAGTTACCTATCACACATACAAGGAGGCATACTAAAGCATAAAACAATAAGTTATCTATCACACATACAAGGAGGCATACTAAAGCATAAAACAATGAGTTACCTATCACACATACAAGGAGGCATACTAAAGCATAAAACAATGAGTTACCTATCACACATACAAGGAGGCATACTAAAGCATAAAGCAATGAGTTACCTATCACACATACAAGGAGGCATACTAAAGCATAAAACAATGAGTTATCTATCACACATACAAGGAGGCATACTAAAGCATAAAACAATGAGTTACCTATCACACATACAAGGAGACATACTAAAGCATGAAACAATGAGTTACCTATCACACATACAAGGAGACATACTAAAGCATAAAACAATGAGTTACCTATCACACATACAAGGAGACATACTAAAGCATAAAACAATGAGTTACCTATCACACATACAAGGAGACATACTAAAGCATAAAACAATGAGTTACCTATCACACATACAAGGAGACATACTAAAGCATAAAACAATGGAGTTACCTATTACACATACAAGGAGACATACTAAAGCATAAAACAATGAGTTACCTATCACACATACAAGGAGACATACTAAAGCATAAAACAATGAGTTACCTATCACACATACAAGGAGACATACTAAAGCATAAAACAATGAGTTACCTATCACACATACAAGGAGACATACTAAAGCATAAAACAATGAGTTACCTATCACACATACAAGGAGGCATACTAAAGCATAAAACAATGAGTTACCTATCACACATACAAGGAGGCATACTAAAGCATAAACAATGAGTTATCTATCACACATACAAGGAGGCATACTAAAGCATAAAACAATGAGTTACCTATCACACATACAAGGAGGCATACTAAAGCATAAAACAATGAGTTACCTATCACACATACAAGGAGGCATACTAAAGCATAAAACAATGAGTTACCTATCACACATACATGGAGGCATACTAAAGCATAAAACAATGAGTTACCTATCACACATACAAGGAGGCATACTAAAGCATAAAACAATGAGTTACCTATCACACATACAAGGAGCTAATACATAAAGCATAAAACAATGAGATACCTATCACACATACAAGGAGGCTATACTAAAGCAAAAAACAATGAGTTACTCACACACATACAAGGAGGCTACTAATGCATAGAAACAATGAGTTACCCTATCACACTATCACACGGAGGCATACTTAAAGCATAAAAACAATGAGGTTACCTATCACACAGTACAAGGAGGCATAATAAAGCATAAAACAATGAGTTATCCTATCACCACATACAAGGAGGCACTACCTAAGCATAAACAATAGAAGTTACCCTATCACACAGTATCAAGGAGGGCATACGTAAAGCATAAAACAATGAAGTTACCTACCACACATACAAGGAGGCATGCTAAGCATAAAACAATGAGTTACTCTATCACACATAACAAGGATGGCATACTAAAGGCTATAAAACAATAAGTTACCTATCACACATACTAAGGAGGCATACCTATAAAGCATAAACAATATGTTACCTATACCACACATGCAAGGGGGCACAGGCATATCTAAAGCATAAAACATGAGTTAGGCTATCCACACATACAAGGAGGCATACTCAGAGCATAAAACAATGAGTTACCTATCACACATACAAGGAGGCATACTAAAGCATAAAACAATGAGTTACCTATCACACATACAAGGAGGCATACTAAAGCATAAAACAATGAGTTACCTATCACACATACAAGGAGGCATACTAAAGCATAAAACAATGAGTTACCTATCACACATACAAGGAGGCATACTAAAGCATAAAACAATGAGTTACCTATCACACATACAAGGAGACATACTAAAGCATAAAACAATGAGTTACCTATCACACATACAAGGAGACATACTAAAGCATAAAACAATGAGTTACCTATCACACATACAAGGAGACATACTAAAGCATAAAACAATGAGTTACCTATCACACATACAAGGAGACATACTAAAGCATAAAACAATGAGTTACCTATCACACATACAAGGAGACATACTAAAGCATAAAACAATGAGTTACCTATCACACATACAAGGAGACATACTAAAGCATAAAACAATGAGTTACCTATCACACATACAAGGAGACATACTAAAGCATAAAACAATGAGTTACCTATCACACATACAAGGAGACATACTAAAGCATAAAACAATGAGTTACCTATCACACATACAAGGAGACATACTAAAGCATAAAACAATGAGTTACCTATCACACATACAAGGAGACATACTAAAGCATAAAACAATGAGTTATCTATCACACATACAAGGAGGCATACTAAAGCATAAAACAATGAGTTATCTATCACACATACAAGGAGGCATACTAAAGCATAAAACAATGAGTTATCTATCACACATACAAGGAGGCATACTAAAGCATAAAACAATGAGTTACCTATCACACATACATGGAGGCATACTAAAGCATAAAACAATGAGTTACCTATCACACATACGTGGAGGCATACTAAAGCATAAAACAATGAGTTACCTATCACACATACAAGGAGGCATACTAAAGCATAAAACAATGAGTTACCTATCACACATACAAGGAGGCATACTAAAGCATAAAACAATGAGTTATCTATCACACATACAAGGAGGCATACTAAAGCATAAAACAATAAGTTACCTATCACACATACAAGGAGGCATACTAAGGCATAAAACAATGAGTTACCTATCACACATACAAGGAGGCATACTAAAGCATAAAACAATAAGTTACCTATCACACATACAAGGAGACATACTAAAGCATAAAACAATAAGTTACCTATCACACATACAAGGAGGCATACTAAGGCATAAAACAATGAGTTACCTATCACACATACAAGGAGGCATACTAAAGCATAAAACAATAAGTTACCTATCACACATACAAGGAGGCATACTAAAGCATAAAACAATGAGTTACCTATCACACATACGTGGAGGCATACTAAAGCATAAAACAATAAGTTACCTATCACACATACAAGGAGGCATACTAAAGCATAAAACAATGAGTTATCTATCACACATACAAGGAGGTATACTAAAGCATAAAACAATAAGTTATCTACCACACATACGTGGAGGCATACTAAAGCATAAAACAATAAGTTATCTATCACACATACGTGGAGGCATACTAAAGCATAAAACAATGAGTTACCTATCACACATACAAGGAGGCATACTAAAGCATAAAACAATGAGTTACCTATCACACATACGTGAAGGCATACTAAAGCATAAAACAATGAGTTATCTATCACACATACAAGGAGGCATACTAAAGCATAAAACAATGAGTTATCTATCACACATACAAGGAGGCATACTAAAGCATAAAACAATAAGTTACCTATCACACATACAAGGAGGCATACTAAAGCATAAAACAATGAGTTACCTATCACACATACAAGGAGACATACTAAAGCATAAAACAATAAGTTATCTATCACACATACGTGGAGGCATACTAAAGCATAAAACAATGAGTTACCTATCACACATACAAGGAGGCATACTAAAGCATAAAACAATGAGTTACCTATCACACATACGTGAAGGCATACTAAAGCATAAAACAATAAGTTATCTATCACACATACAAGGAGGCATACTAAAGCATAAAACAATGAGTTACCTATCACACATACAAGGAGGCATACTAAAGCAAAAACAATGAGTTACCTATCACACATACATGGAGGCATACTAAAGCATAAAACAATGAGTTACCTATCACACATACAAGGAGGCATACTAAAGCATAAAACAATGAGTTATCTATCACACATACAAGGAGGCATACTAAAGCATAAAACAATAAGTTACCTATCACACATACAAGGAGGCATACTAAAGCATAAAACAATGAGTTACCTATCACACATACAAGGAGACATACTAAAGCATAAAACAATAAGTTATCTATCACACATACAAGGAGGCATACTAAAGCATAAAACAATGAGTTACCTATCACACATACAAGGAGGCATACTAAAGCATAAAACAATGAGTTACCTATCACACATACAAGGAGGCATACTAAAGCATAAAACAATGAGTTACCTATCACACATACATGGAGGCATACTAAAGCATAAAACAATGAGTTACCTATCACACATACAAGGAGGCATACTAAAGCATAAAACAATGAGTTACCTATCACACATACGTGGAGGCATACTAAAGCATAAAACAATGAGTTACCTATCACACATACAAGGAGGCATACTAAAGCATAAAACAATAAGTTACCTATCACACATACAAGGAGGCATACTAAAGCATAAAACAATGAGTTACCTATCACACATACGTGGAGGCATACTAAAGCATAAAACAATGAGTTACCTATCACACATACAAGGAGGCATACTAAAGCATAAAACAATAAGTTACCTATCACACATACAAGGAGGCATACTAAAGCATAAAACAATGAGTTGCCTATCACACATACAAGGAGGCATACTAAAGCATAAAACAATGAGTTACCTATCACACATACAAGGAGGCATACTAAAGCATAAAACAATGAGTTACCTATCACACATACAAGGAGGCATACTAAAGCACAAAACAATGAGTTACCTATCACACATACAAGGAGACATACTAAAGCATAAAACAATGAGTTACCTATCACACATACAAGGAGGCATACTAAAGCATAAAACAATGAGTTACCTATCACACATACAAGGAGGCATACTAAAGCATAAAACAATAAGTTACCTATCACACATACAAGGAGGCATACTAAAGCATAAAACAATGAGTTACCTATCACACATACAAGGAGGCATACTAAAGCATAAAACAATGAGTTACCTCCTTTTATATGAGCTTAAATGAAATATTTTGAGCACTATTGTTTTTTTGTTGTTTTTGTTTTAATCAGCTAATATTACGTTTTGTATTTAAGTAAAGTGATTTATTTTTAATTGAGTATGGTTATGTTGTTTTGTGGCAATGCATTTCTTTGTCAGATGATCAGGTGATACCAATGTTTATTCGCCATACTATTGGTAAGCTTTTTTTTTTATTGAGCACACTTGCATATGCATACAGTGTTTGAAAGAGTGTGAGACTGTGACAGTATGTGTTTGACAGTGTTCAAGAGAAAGTGTGAGTGTGTGATGACACTAAGACAGTGAGAGACTATGTGTGTGACAGTGTGAGGTTGTGTGTGTGACAGTGTGAGAGAGTGTATGTGACAGTGTGAGACTGAGTGTGTGTGTGACAGTGGGAGATTGTAAGAGTGTGTGTGTGACAGTGGGAGAGTGTGTGTGTGTGTGTGTGACAGTGGGAGAGAGTGTATGTGACAGTGTGAGACTGTGTGTGGGACTGTGAGTGTGTGTGTGACAGTGGGAGAGTGTGTGTGTGTGACAGTGGGAGAGAGTGTATGTGACAGTGGGAGACTGTGTGTGGGACTGTGAGTGTGTGTGTGACAATGTGAGAGTGTGTGTGACAGTGTGAGAGAGTGTATGTGACAGTGTGAGACTGTGTGTGTGTGTGACAGTGGGAGATTGTAAGAGTGTGTGTGTGTGTGACAGTGGGAGATTGTAAGAGTGTGTGTGTGTGACAGTGGGAGAGTGTGTGTGTGTGACAGTGGGAGAGAGTGTATGTGACAGTGTGAGACTGAGTGTGTGTGTGACAGTGGGAGAGTGTCACATACACTCTCTCCCACTGTCACACACACACACTCTCCCACTGTCACACACACACACACTCTCCCACTGTCACACACACACACTCTCCCACTCTTACAATCTCCCACTGTCACACACACACTCAGTCTCACACTGTCACATACACTCTCTCCCACTGTCACACACACACAGTGTGAGACTGAGTGTGTGTGTGACAGTGGGAGATTGTAAGAGTGTGTGTGTGACAGTGGGAGAGTGTGTGTGTGTGACAGTGGGAGAGAGTGTATGTGACAGTGTGAGACACTGTGTGGGACTGTGAGTGTGTGTGTGACAGTGGGAGAGTGTGTGTGTGTGACAGTGGGAGAGAGTGTATGTGACAGTGTGAGACTGTGTGTGGGACTGTGAGTGTGTGTGTGACAATGTGAGAGTGTGTGTGACAGTGTGAGATTGTAAGAGTATGTGTGACAGTGGGAGAGAGTATATGTGACAGTGGGATACAGAGGTGGATACCGGTCGCTCATGCGTGAGAAGAAACGCATATTAAAGCAAATATACAATGGAAATACATTTAAAGCAGCAGTTTGTAGGAAAATAGTTTCCATTATTAGCCGATTGCGTTTCCTACGTAAACTGGGTCTACTAGTGTGTGAATTAGTTGGGATTTTTGGATATTCTGGGAAATGCTGTAACCCACTGTATTGCTTTTTGCTAGCACTTCCTTGGGAGGAGCGCTGCTTCTGATTAAACAGACACAAAGTGCGCTAATGTGTTAGAACAATTTATTATTCCACTATTGCTTGAATAGAAATGTTTAACCCCTGCAGAGTAAAAACCACTTCAGAGCAGCAATGCACTACTGGGAGCTTGGGCTCTAACTACCCCAGGTGCAGGAATGTTACTGTGTCACTGATTGTCAATTTGTCAGCTATTATAGGAAACACAGAGTGCAATCACCAAATATCCGAGTGGGACGGAGGGAGCGCGTGTAGAACTCTGGCAGCTGGAGCGTTCTGTGTAATGGGCTGAGTTACATAAACAACTAATAAGCACAACATTCCCCGAGATCTCAGACCTCAGCTACTCGCCAAAACCTCTCTACTGCTTGCAGTGTACGTTACCTATAGCACGGCTGGGGTCCTGGGAAGAAGTCTTTAATGTAATTAGCAAAGGATTTAGTGAGTCTTTAAATAAAATAAAAAAATCATGTGTGATGATTTGTTCCTCAAAAACATTGTATTTTTAATAGTATGCAGGCCAGAGGGAGGGTGCACAGTGCAGCTCACAGGCAGCCTAAGAGTTACAGGAACTTCAGCCCAGGAGCTCCGTGTAAACCCCGCCCTCAAGCTCCGCACAAAGGTCTGAAAACACTGCAGTCTGCCTGAAGATAGCCGTGCTGCAGGGGAAGCTCAGGTACATTTAGGATTCCAGGATCCTAGAGGACTCTATGATAAAATCAGGGCTGTCTTTGTTATTGTGCTAAACTGCTAATGTGCTTATTTAAAAAGCTAGTGTAAATCCTCTTCTAGTGGAAGGGGAAGCTTTGTTTGCAAGCAGGGACTCCTCTTCACCCCTTTCATTGTAAGAGATGTGGGGTAAAATATTTTTTGCAGTGAAAATAGTGTAGCTATTTAACAGCTCTGCTGTGGTGCTCTTTGCCTCCTCCTGCTGACCAGGAGGTGAATATCCCATTAGTAATTATGATGATCCGTGGACTCATCGTGTCTTAAAAAAGAAAAAGAGATTTTAAAAGTTAGAGACAAAGTTGATTTTCGTTTTAAAAACACTACACGCCAATGGTTTAAATCTAGACTTTGATTTAGAGAGCTTTTTAGAAAATTAAAAAAATTATTATTATACTTTATTTATGAAGCGCCAACATATTCTGCAGCGCTGTCCATGGGTAAAATTCATTTAAATAAAACAATGATATAAAACTTGTATGAGACAGGACAACATTTACAAAGGCCCTATTCCCGTGGGAATTTACAATCTAGAAATCAAAAAAAAAAAATCCCAAAAAAAACATAATTTATGTAAGAACTTACCTGATAAATTCATTTCTTTCATATTGGCAAGAGTCCATGAGCAAGTGACGTATGGGATATACATTCCTACCAGGAGGGGCAAAGTTTCCCAAACCTCAAAATGCCTATAAATACACCCCTCACCACACCCACAATTCAGTTTAACGAATAGCCAAGTAGTGGGGTGATAAAATAAGGAGTAAAAAAGCATACAAAAAGAGGAACTGGAAATATAATTGTGCTTTATACAAAAAATCATAACCACCAAAAAAGGGTGGGCCTCATGGACTCTTGCCAAAATGAAAGAAAATAATTTTTCAGGTAAGTTCTTACATAAATTATGTTTTCTTTCATGTAATTGACAAGAGTCCATGAGCTAGTGACGTATAGGAAAGAAAAACCCAAGATGTGGAAGACCACAGAAGAGTCACTAGAAAGGGAGGGTTAAAATAAAAACAGCTATATCCGCTGAAAAAATTAAATCCCCAAAAAAATAAGTCTCATAAATTTCACATACATTTCAAGAAAAAAACTTGAATCATAAGCAGAAGAATCAGACAGCTGCCTGAAAAACTTTTCTACCAAAAACTGCTTCAGAAGAAGCAAATACATCAAAATGGTAAAATTTAGTAAATGTATGCAAAGAAGACCAAGTTGCTGCTTTGCAAATCTGATCAACCGAAGCTTAATTCTTAAAAGCCCAAGAAGTGGCGACTGATCTAGTAGAATGAGCTGTAATTCTCTGAGGCGGAGACTGTCCCGCCTCCAAATAAGCCTTGTGAATCAAAAGCTTTAACCAAGATGCCAAAGAAATGGCAGAGGCTTTCTGACCTTTCCTAGGACCAGAAAAAGCAACAAATAGACTAGAAGTCTTCCTGAAATCTTTAGTAGCTTCAACATAATATTTCAAAACTCTTACAACATCCAAAGAATGTAAAGATCTTTCAAGAGTATTCTTAGGATTAGTACACAAGGAAGGAACAACAATTTCCCTACTAATGTTGTTAGAATTCACAACCGTAGGAAGAAATTTAAAGTCTGCAAAACAGCCTTATCCTGATGAAAAATCAGAAAAAGGCGACTCAAAAGAGAGAGCAGACAATTCAGAAACTCTTTTAGCTGAAGAGATAGCCAAAAGGAACAACACTTTCCAAGAAAGTAGTTTAACATCCAAAGAATGCATAGGCTCAAAAGGAGGAGCCTGCAAAGCCTTCAAAACCAAAAAAAGACTCCAAGGAGGAGAGTTTGATTTAACAGGCTTGATACGAACTAAAGCCTGTACAAAACAGTGAATATCAGGAAGCTTAGCAATCTTTCTATGAAATAAAACAGAAAGAGCAGAGATTTGTCCCTTCAAAGTACTTGTAGACAAACCTTTATCCAAACCATCCTGAAGAAATTGTAAAATTCTAGGAATTCTAAAAGAATGCCACGAGAATTTATGAGCAAAACCCCATGAAATATAGGTTTTCCAAACCCGATAATAAATCCTCCTTGAAACAGACTTACGAGCCTGTAACATAGTATTAATCACTGAGTCAGAGAAACCTTTATGAATAAGCACTAAGCATTCAATTTCCATAACTTCAAATTTAGTGATTTGAGATTCTGATGGAAAAACGGCCATTGAGACAGAAGGTCTGGCCTTAAAGGAAGTGGCCAAGGTTGGCAACTGGACATCCGGACAAGATCCGCATACCAAAACCTGTGAGGCCATGCTGGTGCTATCAGAAACACATGCGATTGTTCCATTATGATCTTGGAGATCACCCTTGGAAGAAGAACAAGAGGCGGAAAAATGTAAACAGGTTGGTAAAACCAAGGAACTGCTAACGCATCCACCATCTCTGCCTGAGGATCCCTGGACCTTGGAAGGTACCTGGGAAGCTTCTTGTTTAGATGGGAAGCAATCAGATCTATTTTGGGAAGACCCCACATCTGTACAATCTGACAAAATACATCTGGATGGAGAGACCACTCCCCTGGATGTAAATACTGACGGCTGAGATAATCCGCTTCCCAATTGTCTACACCTGGGATATGTATCGCAGAAATTAGACAGGAGTTGTATTTTGCCCAAGAAATTATCTGAGATACTTCTTTCATCGCTAAAGGACTGCAAGTCCCACCCTGATGATTGACATATGCCACAGTTGATATTGTCTGTCTGAAAACAAATGAATAATTCTCTCTTTAATAGAGGACAAGCCTGAAGAGCCCTGAAAAAATCTAAATCTAAAATATTGATTGGTAACCTCACCTCTTGAGGTTCCCAAACTCCTTGTGCTGTCAGAGACCCCCAGACAGCTCCCCAACCTGTGAGATTTGCATCTGTTGAAATCACAGTCCAGGCAGGATGAACAAAAGAGGCCCCTTGAATAATCCGGATGATGGTTCAACCACCAGGACATAGAGAGTTGAATGTTGGGATTTAAAGTATATAACAATTGTGATATCCGAGTATAATCCCTGCACCATTGATTCAGCATGCAAAGCTGCAGACGTCTCAAATGAAAACAAGCAAAGGGGATCGCGTCCGATGCTGCAGTCATGAGACCTAAAACTTCCATGCACATAGCCACTGAAGGGAATGATCGAGACTGAAGGTTTCGACAGGCAGAAACCAATTTCATTTGTCTCTTGTCTGTTAGAGACAGAGTCATGGACACTGAATCTATCTGGAAACCTAAAAAAGTGACCCTTGTCTGAGGAATCAAGAAACTATTTGGTAAATTGATCCTCCAACTATGTTTTTGAAGAAACACCACAAGTTGAATCGTGTGAGATTCTGCTAAATAAAAAGATTGAGCCAGTACCAAGATATCATCCAAATAAGGAAACACCACAATACCCTGCTCTCTGATTACAGATAGAAGGGCACCAAGAACCTTCGAAAAGATTCTTGGAGCTGTTGCTAGGCCAAATGGAAGAGCAACAAATTGGTAATGCTTGTCTAGAAAAGAGAATCTCATAAACCAATAGTGGTCTGGATGAATCGGACTGTGAAGATACGTATCCTGTAAGTCTATTGAGGACATGTAATGACCTTGCTGAACAAAAGGCAGAATAGTCCTTATAGTCGCCATATTGAAAGTTGGGACCCTTACAAATTGATTCAAAAACTTCAGATCCAGAACTGGTCTGAAAGAATTTTCCTTCTTCGGGACAATGAATAGATTTGAATAATAACAGAAGTGGAATTGGTACAATTACCCCTGAAAGCTCTATATCTGAAACACTTCAGAAAGGCCTGAGCTTTCACAGGATTTGTTGGAACGTGAGGGAGAAAAAAAATCTCACAGGAGGGAGAAAAAATCTCACAGGAGATCTTATTCTGAAACCTATTCGATACCCCTGAGAGACAATATTCTGAACGGAACCTACCTAAACGTCATGAAATAATTTCAATCTGCCCCCCTCCAGCAGAACTGGATTGAGGGCCGCACCTTCATGCAGTCTTGGGGGCTGGCTTTGGTTTCTTATAAGGCTTGGATTTATTCCAACTCGAGAATAGCTTCCAATTGGAAACAGAGTCCTTAGGGGAAGAAGTGGTTTTCTGTTCTCTATTCTGATGAAAGGAACGAAACCGATTAGAAGCTTTAGATTTAACCTTAGACTTTTTATCTTGGGGCAAAAAAACTCCCCTTCCCCCCAGTAATGGTGGAAATAATAGAATACAACTGGGAACCAAACAAATTATTACCCTGGAATGATAGAGATAGTAACCTAGATTTAGATACTAATCAGCATTCCATGATTTGAGTCATAAAGCTCTTCTAGCTAAAATAGCCAAAGACATAGATTTAACATCAATCTTGATGATATAAAAAATAGCATCACAGATAAAATGATTAGCATGTGGAAGCAAACGAACAATGCTATGCAAATCAGAATCTTTTTCCCGATGTGCTAAGCTATCCAACCAAAAAGTTGATGCAGCCGCAACATCAGCCATAGAAATGGCAGGTCTGAGAATATAGCCAGAATGTAAATAAGCTTTCCTTAGATACTATTCAATTGTCCTATCTAAAGGATCCTTAAAAGAGGTACTATCATTCATAGGAATAGTAGTACGCTTAGCAAGAGTAGAAATAGCCCCATCAACCTTAGGGACTTTTTCCCAAAACTCTAACTTAGCTACTGGCAAAGGATACAACTTTTTAAACCTTGAAGAAGGAACACAAGAAGTACCAGGCTTAGACCATTCCTTAGCAATCACATCAGAAATAGCATCAGGAACAGGAAAAACCTCTGGAGTTATCACAAGAGGTTTATAGACATAATTTAAACGTTTGCTGGATTTATTATCAAGAGGTCCAGACTCCTCAATATCCAAAGTTATCAACACTTCTTTTAACAAAGAACGAATATACTCAATCTGAAAAAAATAAGTTGATTTATCAGTGTCAATGTCTGAAGTAGGATCTTCCAAATCAGAGAGATCCTCATCAGAGGAGGATATATCAGTATGTTGTTGGTCATTACAAATTTCATCAGTATTATGAGAAGTTTTAAAATACCTTTTACGTTTATTTGAAGGCGGTATAGCAGCCATAGCCTTCTGTATCGTATCAGCAATATCATTTTTCATATCAACGGGATATTATGTACTTTAGATGTTGAAGGAACAACAGATACTGTACTAGCACTAACGGAAACCTTTTCTGCATGCAAAATCTTATCATGACAACTGTTACATACTACAGCTGGAGATATAATCTCCACTATCTTACAACAGATACACTTAGCTTTGGTAGAACTGTTTTCAGGCAGCATGGTTCCTACAGCAGCTTCTGAGACAGGATCAGATTGAGAAATCTTGTAAAATGTAAAAGAAAAAATACCATTTAAACAGAAATATCTTTTTTCCACATATAGCAGTTTCAGGTATGGGAAAAAATGCAACTGCTAAAATTGACAAAAAAGCAAATAGCATAGCCCTCTGAGCATAAAGAAGGCTAAGAGCATATAGGAAGTTTTTTTGGCGCCAGGAATGACGCACAACGCAAAAGGAAGTTGAAAAATCTTTTGGCGCCAACAAACATCCGGAAATGACGTAACTCGCATCTGTGACAGACCCCTCTGTCAGTACTGGAAGGGTTAACTTTGTTCATCTTTGAGAAGCTATTTTCTAAAGACAGGTTTCCTGGCAGCATCTATTGTGTACTGTAATTAGGTTTATGTCATAAGCATTCACATTGTTTAATCACCTCCAGAGTCAAACTGCTATGTGATAAGAAGGACTCCATTGTTTTCTTGTGTTTAAATTGTTTATCTGCTTAAGTAATGTAATTCTATTGTATCATGAAAAAGGGTGTCTTCCCTCTATCTAATGTACAATACTGCCAACCCACCATCTGGTCTCAAACCTGCATAAATACTGGGCATATAGCCTTCAATAAAGTACATTCTGTTTTTACCTTCAATGTGGAGCCTGGACTCATGTTTGAGGGGGGAATTAGCTGGGGTGTGTGTTGCTGATCCCATATTCAGTACATCTTTCATCTGGTATTAACCCTTGATATCTGGTGATACCATAACAATTGGTGGCAAGCGATGGGATGATCCTCATCGCCCAGAAGAGCAACTACACATCCAGACCTAATGTGAGTACCGAATGAAAGGCTGAAAAGAGCTACCCTTAAAGACCTGCTAGAACAATGGGGCTGACAAGAAAGTAACCCCAGGAAGAGGGAGATTATTACAATACTGACCGAGATGGACGGAGTACCAGGGACCGAAGGAACCAATGGGCTCAGCATATCAGACAGAACCCCCGAAGAAGTAAGCTTTGACCGGGCAGTTAAAATAAGACTGGCACATTATGGCCCCAACCTGACTACAGAAATTATCGACCAGGTCATAGCAGCTGTGGAGGCCAACCTACTTCGCCAAAGAGGCACTGCAGCAGCCCAAGTCACAGCAACCCCAGTGGAAAAGAGAAAAGTACATTTTGCAGCTTTTAAAAACTTCCTGGAAACAGAAGGAGAGATTGATGGGTACCTTGCGGATTTTGAGAGGCAATGTGCCCTACACAAGGTACCTGCAGAGGACTGGGTCATGATATTATCCGGAAAATTATCCGGCCGGGCCAGCAAGGCTTTTCAGGCCATTCCAGATGAGGAAGTCGGGGATTATAATGCTGTAAAAGAGGCTCTGCTCTCCAGGTATGTGATTACACCGGAGGCATACAGGAGACGGTTCAGAGACACTATTAAACTAGCTGGAGATTTCTATGTTGAGTGGGCATGTAAGGTGCCCCACACAGCAGCTCACTGGATGGCGGGGTGCCAAGCCGTATCTGGGGAAGAGGTGCTGCAGTTATTCCTGTTGGAACATTGCTTCGACAAGTTATCCGCAGGAGTTAGAGAGTGGGTTCGGGACCGTAAACCCTCCATCCTGCATGAAGCTGCTCGCCTGGCAGATGAGTATACAGAAGCCCGCAAACTGGACACTGCTACCACTAAGCCCCCTGTCAGAGTGGAGTACAGACCCACAGTCACCCCAGCAGCTACCAGTTACCAACCGCCGGCGCACCGCTCTACCATACGGCCTCCAGCCACGAACTATCCTCAGACAGCCCGGTTCAACTCACGGGACTACTCACAGCCTATTCGGTGCTTTGGATGTAAGAAACTAGGGCACAAAAGACCAGAGTGTCCCCTAAACACAGCGAACCAAGCACAGTCCTGGAGGAGACCCGCCGGCGGAAACCCACGTAATCCCCGGCCTGCGGCCCACTACGTAGAGGAGCAAGAATGCTGGGGCATCCTACATGAAGCAGACTCTGTGCAAGCTGCCCACCGGGATAACCGGCAACTGGTTAAAGTGAATGAGAAGGAGGTCAGTGGTCTACGGGATACTGGTGCTACCATGACCTTGCTCCAAAAGAACTTGGTGTCTGAGAACCAGCACACCGGAGACACTGTGGCTGTGAGGGTAGCAGGGGGCGCTGTGTTCCGCCTACCTGTTGCCCAGGTACATTTGGATTGGGGAGGGGGCGCTAGACCTGTGAATGTGGGGGTCAAGAAGGACTTACCTGCTGATGTTCTCCTCGGAAATAACTTGGCCCCCCTTGTTTCTGCCTACGCTCCCATGGGTCCCACCGATGTTAACCCTGTGACTACCTGTGCCCAGATCCTTGCCGCAGAGACTGACCCACCTGCTGCTGAGCCCCAGGACGCTGAGCTCAGTAAATCTCTATCCGCTATTGATACGTGGAAGTCCCGTTACAATGCGCTGATGAAGGAGAAGAGTCAAGTAGAAGATGAAATGGTCATGTTAAACAATCACGTAACAGTAACAGAGAGAAGAGGAGCGCAGAGAAAAAAGCACGTTTAGAACGGGAATCTCTGCTAGACAAGCTGCACCGACAGACTGCAGAAAACACCAGCTTCAGAGTGGAACATGAAACCGTAAAGACAAACTTAGCGACACTGGAGGAGAAGCTGACGCTGGCTCATAGTGAGGTGCAGCAGCTCAAGGGCAACCTACGTCAGCATGAAGGGCTTGTGGATACCTATAAAGAGCAGGTACAAAAAACTCGTAAAGAAGCCGATGAGATTTTGAAGGACTGTTTAGCCCTAGTCTGGGCACTGAAGAAGTTGAACCCTTATTTATACGGACAGGAATTCTCTCTCATAACGGGAATACAGATGGATTGTCCTGGCAAACTGACATGCCTACCACCTCCTAGTCCGGTCATCCCCAAGTTGACCCGCCAAAGGGTCAAGCCGGGTCTGCCGGAGTGTCCCACCAGGAAGGAGCCGTGTGACAGACCCCTCTGTCAGTACTGGAAGGGTTAACTTTGTTCAGCTTTGAGAAGCTATTTTCTAAAGACAGGTTTCCTGGCAGCATCTATTGTGTACATGTGATAAGCATTCACATTGTTTAATCACCTCCAGAGTCAGACTGCTATGTGATAAGAAGGACTCCATTGTTTTCTTGTGTTTAAATTGTTTATCTGCTTAAGTAATGTAATTCTATTGTATCATGAAAAAGGGCGTCTTCCCTCTATCTAATGTACAATACTGCCAACCCACCATCTGGTCTCAAACCTGCATAAATACTGGGCATATAGCCCTCAATAAAGTACATTCTGTTTTTACCTTCAATGTGGAGCCTGGACTCATGTTTGAGGGGGGAATTAGCTGGGGTGTGTGTTGCTGATCCCATATTCAGTACATCTTTCATCTGGTATTAACCCTTGATATCTGGTGATACCATAACAATTGGTGGCAAGCGACGGGATGATCCTCATCGCCCAGAAGAGCAACTACACATCCAGACCTAATGGGAGTACCGAATGAAAGGCTGAAAAGAGCTACCCTTAAAGACCTGCTAGAACAACGGGGCTGACAAGCCAGTAACCTCAGGAAGAGGGAGATTATTACAATACTGACCGAGATGGACGGAGTACCAGGGACCGAAGGAACCAATGGGCTCAGCATATCAGACAGAACCCCCGAAGAAGCAAGCTTTGACCGGGCAGTTAAAATAAGACTGGCACATTATGGCCCCAACCCGGCCTGGACTCATGTTTGAGGGGGGAATTAGCTGGGGTGTGTGTTGCTGATCCCATATTCAGGACATCTTTCATCTGGTATTAACCCTTGATATCTGGTGATACCATAACAGCATCATAAACACAATTTTGCGCCATACAACCTAGAGTCAACTAAGACGCAAGAAAATGATGAACTTGCATCATTACAGACGCACGTTCGCACCAAAAAAATCTCGCGCCAAGAATGACGCAATAAATATCAGCATTTTGTGCCCTTGCGAGCATAATTTGCCGGCAAGTTTTTCAAAAGAAAAAACAAGTCAAATTGGAAAAAAAGACTATACCCCAGGAAAGACAAACTTCCTAAAACATGATTCCCATAAGCCATAATGAAACTGCCAGACTGCAAAGGGAAATACACATAGACCTGACTCATGGCAAATATAAGTAAAAAGGAAATTTATGCTTGCCTGATAAATTTGTTTCTTTCTTTCTTGACACGGTGAGTCCACGGATCATCTAATTACTATTGGGAATATCACTCCTGCCCAGCAGGAGGCGGCAAAGAGCACCACAGCAAAGCTGTTAAAAATCACCTCCCTTCCCTCCAACCCCAGTCATTCGACCGAAGCAAAAGGAGAGAAAGGAAGCAACAAGGTGCAGAGGTGTCTGAAGTTTATAACATACCAACAAAACCTGTCTTTAAGAAAACAGGGTGGGCCGTGTCAAGAAAGGAACAAATTTATCAGGCAAGCATAAATTTCGTTTTCTTTCTAATGACACCGAGTCCACGGATCATCTAATTACTATTGGGAATACTATTGGGAATCAATACCCAAGCTCGAGGACACAGATAAGGGAGGGACAAGACAGGGAACCTAAACGGAAGGCACCACTGCTTAAAGAACCTTTCTCACAAAAGAAGCCTCAGCCAAGGCAAAAGTATCAAATTTATAGAATTTAGAAAAAGCTAACTTGCAAATCTCTTCCACGGAAGCTTCACTTTTGAATGCCCAGGAAGAGGAAGCAGCCCTCTTAGAATGAGCCGTAACTCTCTCAGGAGGCTGCTGTCCAGCAATTTCATAGACCAAACGAATGATACTCTTCAGCCTCAAAGAAAGAGTAGTAGCCGTAGCTTTCTGTCCTTTACGTTTTCCAGAGAAAGCCACAAACAGAGCAGAAGATTGATCAAAATCCTTAGTCGCCTGTAAATAGAATTTCAATGCACACACAACGTCTAGATTGTGCAGCAGACGTTCCTTCTGAGAAGAAGGATTAGGACACAAAGAAGGAACAACAATCTCCTGATTAATGTTCTGATCTGAAACTACTTTAGGGAGAAACCCTAACTTGGTACACAAAACAACCCTATCCAAATGAAAAATAAGGTAATTAGACTCATACTGCAATGCCGAGAGTTCTGAAACTCTTCGGGCAGATGAAATAGCCACCAGAAACAAAACCTTACAAGGTAACAGTTTAATATCTAAAGAATGCATAGGCTCAAATGGAGCCTGTTGAAGAACCTTAAGAATAATGTTAAGTCTCCAGGGAGGAGTAACCAGCTTAAACACAGGCCTGAATCTGACCAAGGCCTGACAGAACGATTGCACGTCTGGTACATCCACCAGACGTTTATGTAATAAAATAGACAAGGCAGATATTTGACCCTTTAAGGAGCTTGCCAATAAACCCTTCTCCAAACCCTCTTGGAGAAAAGACAAAATTCTAGGAATCCGAACTCTACTCCAAGAGTAGCCTTTGGATTGACACCAATGCAGATATTTATACCATATCTTATGGTAAATCTTTCTAGTCACAGGCTTACGAGCCTGAATCACTGTCTCAATGACCGACTCAGAAAAACCATGCTTTGAACGCTTAACTTTATAAATCTCCAATCAGTCAGTTTCAGAGAAACTAGATTTGGATGGAGGAAGGGCCCTTGAAGTAGAAGGTCCTTCCTCAATGGAAGTCTCCAAGGTGGAAGAGATGACATCTCCACTAGGTCTGCATACCAGATCCTGCAAGGCCACGCCGGTGCGATAAGGATCACTGACACCCTCTCCTGTTTGACTCGAGCAATGACCCGAGGCAGGAGAGCGAACCGGGGAATTAGATATGTGAGACTGAAGTTCCAAGGGACCGCCAGAGCATCTTTCAGTACCGCCTGAGTATCCCTGGACCTCGACCCGTACCTCGGAAGTTTGGCATTCTGTCGAGATGCCATGAGATCCAGTTCCGGTTGTCCCCATTTGAGAACCAGGATGGAAAACACCTCCGGATGGAGTTCCCCCTCCCCTGGGTAAAAGGTCCGTCTGCTCAGAAAATCCGCTTCCCAGTTGTCCACTCCTGGAATGTGGATCGCCGACAGACAGCAGTTGTTGGTCTCTGCCCACTGAATTATCTTAGGTACATCTGTCATGGCTAAGGAACTCCGAGTTCCCCCCTGATGGTTGATGTAAGTCACTGAAGTTATGTTGTCCGACTCGAACCTGATAAACTCAGGCTAACTGAGGCCAGGCCAGAAGAGCATTGAAGATTGCTCTCAGTTCCAGAATATTTATGGGCAGAACCGACTCCGTCCGAGTCCATGTTCCCTGAGCCTTTAGAGAGCCCCAGACTGCTCCCCATCCTAGTAGGCTGGCGTCCGTTGTCACAATCACCCAGGTGGGTCTGCGGAAGCAGGTTTACTGGGAGAGATGATCCAGAGACACCCACCAAAGAAGAGAATCCCTTGTCTCCTGATCCAGATGTAATCGTGGAGACAGATCCGCATAATCTTCGTTCCACTGCCTGAGCATGCATAACTGCAGAGGTCTGAGGTGGAAACGGGCAAACGGAATGATGTCAATGGCAGCTACCATCAGACCGATTACCTCCAAACATTGAGCCACTGATGGCCGAGGAGAGGACTGAAGCACCAGACAGGAATCGAAAAACTTTGATTTCCTGACTTCTGTCTGAAAAATTTTCATTGATAGGGAATCTATTATTGTTCCCAAGAACACTACCCTTGTAGTTGGAATTAAGGAACTCTTTTCCAAATTCACCTTACATCCGTGAGATCGCAGGAAGGATAACAAAATCTCTGTGTGGGAGTATGCTTGTTGAAAGGATGGCGCCTGAACCAGAATGTCGTCCAGATAAGGCGCCACTGCAATGACCCGCAACCGGAGCACAGCCAACAGGGATCCCAGAACCTTTGAAAAAATTCTGGGAGCTGTGGCAAAACCAAATAAGAGAGCCACAAACTGGAAGTGTTTGTCTAGAAATGCGAACCTCAGAAACTTGTGATGGTCCCTGTGGATGGCAACATGCAGGTACCCGTCCTTTAAATCTACTGTTGTCATAAATTGACCTTCCTGAACCAATGGAAGAATGGAACGAATAGTTTCCATCTTGAAAGACAGTACTCTGAGGAATTTGTTTAGACTCTTGAGATCTAGAATTGGTCTGACGGTTCCCTCTTTTTTGGGAATCACAAACAGATTGGAGTAAAATCCCAGACCCTGTTACTGCATTGGGACAGGAACTATTACTCCCAGGTCGGAAAGGTCCCGAACACAGTTTAAGAATGCCTCTCTTTATCTGGTCTACAGAAAATCTTGAAAGCAGAAACCTGCCCCTGGGACACTATGCCCACCGCCCAGGGATCCTGAACATCCCGAACCCAAGCCTGAGTGAAGAAAAAAAGTCTGCCCCCCAAAAGATCCGGTCCCGGATCGAGGGCAGACCCTTCATGCTGCTTTTGAGTCAATAGCGGGCTTCTTGGATTGCTTTCCCTTGTTCCAAGACTGGTTGGGCCTCCAGGAAGGCTTGGACTGTTCCTGCTTGGAAGAAGGAGAGAAAGGTTTACCCTTGAAATTTTGAAAGGAACTAAAATTACTCTGACATCCCTTCTGCTTATTCCTCTTATCCTGAGGGAGGAAATGGCCCTTTCCTCCCGTAATGTCAGAAATAATTTCCGTCTATCCCGGCCCAAACAAGGTCTTTCACTTGTAAGGAATCGCCAAAAGCTTAGAGACTTAGATGACACATCCGCAGACCAAGTTTTTAACCATAAAGCTCTGTGGGCCAGTACGGCAAACACGGAAATCTTTGCTCCCAGTTTAATAACCTGTAGGGAAGCATCCGTAATAAAAGAATTGGCCAACTTAAGGGCCTTGATCCTATTCTGGATCTCTTCAAGGGTGTCTGTCCGAATAGAATCAGACAACGCATCAAACCAGTATGCCGCCGAACTAGTGATGGTAGCAATACACACCACAGGTTGCCATTGTAAACCCTGGTGTACATACATCTTCTTGAGTAACCTCTCCAACTTCTTTTCCATAGGATCTTTAAAGGAACAACTATCTTCTAGGGGATTGTGGTCCTCTTAGCTAGCGTGGAAATTGCCCCTTCCACCTTGGGGAAAGTCTGCCAAGATTCCTTGAGTCTACTATAGGAAACATCTTCTTAAATATAGGGGATGGAGAGAAAGGGATACCCGGTCTCTCCCATTCCCTCCCAATAATTTCTGTAGCTCGATCTGGTACAGGAAAAACCTCCACCATGGAAGGTACATCAAAATACTTGTTTAGCTTACTAGACTTCTTAGGATTGACTATGACAGTAGTGTCGGAGTCGTCCAAGGTAGCCAAAACCTCCTTAGTTAATAAACGGAGGTGCTCCACCTTAAACCTGAAGGATAGAACTTCAGTATCAGCAGAAGGAATTACACTACCTGAGTCTGAGATTTCAACCTCAGATGCTGCCGAAGTATCTTCCGCCTCAGATTTCTGGGAGGGGGCATTCGGAATAGCCACGACTGTGTCAGCAAAAATATTCACTGATTCTTTACATTTCCTCTTGCGTTTTCCCTGCAGCATGGGAAAAGCGGACAACGCATCAGATACCGCAGAGGACATGAGGGAAGCGATGTCTTGCAACGTAACTCCAGGTGGAGTTAGAGAGGAAGCACAGGGCACTGGATATGTGGACGATAAGTTTTGGGACACTTGAGGAGAAAGCTGCAGCATATTTTGAACATTGTCAGAAGGCTCCTGAACAGCATCCGCCCTAGACAATGTTGGCTCAGAAAAAAGTCTCCCTGTAATGCAAAGTTCTCTCAATACGCGAGGAACAGAAAGGGATTGGTGGTTCAACATTAGCATCAAAACATAAAGAACATGTAACATCCTGCAGGGCCTCTTGGTCCATTCTTTATTCACAAATAAACAGAACAAATAAATTGATATTTTATTTAGAAAATACCACACACAAAAACGTTACTGTTCCTTTAAATTTTAAAACGAAACTGCTTTATTTTTCTGCAGTGCAATAAATAACGTATCACAAAAAACACTCCAGACAACCTCTACACCTCCGCTTTTAGCCTTGCTGAGGTGCTTACCTGCCTGACTGACAACGGAGTGAATATTCAGTTAGATAATCCGGACTCAACTTTTATTTCTCTGTAACCACAACATTGCTAATAATCTGTGACAAAGCTATCTCCGCTCCGGAACACAGGAAGTGCAGAAAAAAAGCGTGCAACAGAAAATTGCCGCCTCAGCTGACCCCGCCCATCATGGGCGTCACAAATATAACCTCCCGGTTGGCTAAATGTATTGTAAAGCCTTCGGGAGTATAATAAAAAGTAAAACACCACCTCTGAGTCGATCTCCTTGTCCCAAGCGCCTGCCATACTGCACATAATAAAATAATCCCCTAATCCAAAGGAGGATGTCTTTTATCCCATAATACTGACTTTAAAGTGCCATCTTTTTTCTGCATATGCTCCCAGAAAATATAAAGTTAGCACTTACCTTTAGAAATCTGCCAGGCAGCTCACTAGGTTTGAGAAGGCCAGTTCCCTCACATGGACCTGTGGAAGAAAACAAAGACTGAGTAATCTTACTCAGGCTTTCAGAGTTTGGGCAGCATTAAATATATGGGAGGCGCAGTGAGGATTGTACCCCACAAGTTCCCATTGCTTAAAAGCCACCACTGCTCTACTGAAGAGACTGATATGGACTACGGTTACACCCTAGGACTAAGTAGCACAATCTTGCACTGCTAAAAAATAATAAAATCTTGCTTGAAGAATCTTCTTTCTAACACCTAAACTTTACCACCTCCTTGCTCTAACGTAGGCAAAGAGAATGACTGGGGTTGGAGGAAAGGGAGGTGATATTTAACAGCTTTGCTGTGGTGCTCTTTGCCACCTCCTGCAGGGCAGGAGTGATATTCCCAAAAGTAATTAGATGATCTGTGGACTCACTGTGTTATTAGAAAGAAATACATATATTTAAAACTTTATATTAATACATAAAGCGCCAAATCATAGCTGTGAGTGTCTTAAATAATGATACATACTTCCCGAAAGACACCCACCCACATATAGCAGATAGCCAAACAAGTACTGAAAACTATCAGCAGAGGTAATGGTATATAAGAGTATATTGTCAATTTGAAAAGGGAGGAAGGAGATTAATCCCTACGACCGATAACAGAGAACCCTTGAAAAGATTTCCCGCAAGGGAAACCATAAAATCAAAATGCGATACTCTCTTCACATCCGTCTGACAAGCACTGTACTCTGAGAGGAATTGGGCTTCAGAATGCTTAGAAGCGCTTATCATAGAAGAAATCATAAAAATCAAGCACAAACTTACTTCACCACCTCCATAGGAGGCAAAGTTTGTAAAACTGAATTGTGGGTGTGGTGGGAGGTGTATTTATAGGCATTTTGAGGTTTGGGAAACTTTGCCCCTCCTGGTAGGATTGTATATCCCATACGTCACTAGCTCATGGACTCTTGCCAATTACATGAAAGAAATATATATATATATTTTTGCAAATAAATAACTTTCAATAAGATTTTTTAAATACTAAATATTTTTTTCTAATTTGTGTATGAGAGGGAATTATTTTTGAAATTTGAATAGAAGTCTTCGATGTGCAAATAATTAAGAAACTATTGTTTTATAATTTAATTTTTTATAAACAAACGTTAATATTAACCAGTTGATGATTCATGTAGTACTTGTAAGCTTCTGTAATTTGAATGTAATTTGTGAGTGTTTAATATGTTTTAGTTTTAACTTTATAATCCCACTCAAGTAGTTTTAAATATACGCCATTGGTAACAGTTTAAAGAATGGTATATACCTTTAAATCTGTGGTATATAAGTGTGACCATATTGGTAATCAACTGAGCTTGAGAAAGAATTGGTAACAATTTAAAACACGTTGCTCAGTGTGTTTTTTGTGCTCAGTACGACTTAACTTTTAGGCTCTGAGGCTTCCGTAAGGAAGCAAAGACTGTTTGGAGTCCCAGTAAACAGTTTGCCGGCTCTACGCTACAGGTGTGAGCAATCTCACGGCTTTCATTTGAAAAAAATCTCTTCTTTAGCGGCTGGTGTCCGGAACCCAACGACCCTCGCGGTGGTGAGCAGTAAAAGGGAAAAGCGCGGCCCTTTGGAGAGATCGTGACTACTAATCCAATCCTATCTATAAGTACGGATATACCTTTTTTCTTTGTGACAAGTGATATCCACCTAAGAAGCTACCGTTGTCTATCCTACACAAAGGGCTGACGATCCACAGGGAGTTCCTATAGGAAAGATATTCCAGCTACCTCCTGATTTGGAATTTTTGCCATTAACCTGGACGTTTTTGTAATAAGGATAAACAGACTGTTTGTAGACATCAAGTTTGTATTATTTGTGCGACACTTCATTCTATTGTATATCAATAGCGCTTTTTATTGTATTCTTATGTATTAACTGTGTATCATTTTTTGTGTGATTTGCAAACATTCTTTTTTATGTGAGTAAAGCAATTGCTTTTAATTTGCACATTGAGATCTCATGTTTTTTCAAAAGGGGTTCTTATAAATACATACATTTTTATAAAAACATATTTTTCATATATTTTTAGAGAGTAACTAACATCTTTTCCCCAATTTCAATCAACTTAAGCACACCTAGGTGTTGTGCAAAAAAAATAATTATTTTTGTACACACACACCCCTCGGGCAGGTTACACACACACACACCCCTCGGGCAGGTTACACACACACACACCCCTCAGGCAGGTTACACACACATACACAAACACCCCCCTCGGGAAGGTTACACCCCCCCCCTCGGGCAGGTTACACACACACACCCCTCGGGCAGGTTACATACACCCCCCTCGGGAAGGTTACACACACACACATCCCCCTCGGGCAGGTTACACACACACACACACCCCTCGGGCAGGTTACACACAAACACCCCCCTCGGGCAGGTTACACACAAACACCCCCCTCGGGCAGGTTACACACACACACACCCCCCTCGGGCAGGTTACACACAAACACCCCCCTCGGGCAGGTTACACACAAACACCCCCCTCGGGCAGGTTACACACACACCCCCCCTCGGGCAGGTTACACACACACACCCCCCCCTCGGGCAGGTTACACACAAACACCCCCCTCGGGCAGGTTACACACAAACACCCCCCTCGGGCAGGTTATACACACACACCCCCCTCGGGCAGGTTACACACACACCCCTCGGGCAAGTTACACACTCTCACCCCTCAGGCAGGTCAACCCCCCCTCTCAGGCAGGTCAACCCCCCCTCTCAGGCAGGTTACACACACACCCCTCTCAGGCAGGTCAACCCCCCCTCTCAGGCAGGTCAACCCCCCCCCCCCCCAGGCAGGTTAAACACACACCCCTGTTGGGCAGGTTGAACAAACACACATATTGATGATTTGATTATCCTATGGGACGGCAGAGAAGACAAATTTAAGGAATTTATCTTGCTGTTAAATAATAATGAAATGAACTTGAGATTAACATGTGACACACACACCCCCCTGTCAGGCAGATTACATACACACACACACACACACACAACCCTCGGGCAGGTAACACACACACCCCCATCCCTTGGGCAGGTTACACACACACACACACCTCAGGCAGGTTACACCCACCTCTCGGGCAGGTTACACACACACACACCCACCTCTCGGGCACGTTACACACACACGCACCCCTCGGACAGGTTACACACACACACACCCACCTCTCGGGCACGTTACACACACACACACGCACCCCTCGGGCAGGTTACACACACCCCTCAGGCAGGTCAAACCACCCTAGGGCAGGTTACACCCACAACCCCCCTAGGGCAGGTTACACCCACACACACCCCCCTAGGGAAGGTTACACCCACACACCCCCTCTTGAAGGTTACACCCACACACACACACACACCCTAGGGCAGGTTACACCCACACACACCACACCCTAGGGTGGGTTACACCCCCCACCATAGGGCAGGTTACACACACACACACACACCCTAGGGCAGGTTACACACACACACACACACACACACCCTAGGGCAGGTTACACACACACACCCTAGGGCAGGTTACACACACACACCCTAGGGCAGGTTACACACACACACCCTAGGGCAGGTTACACACACACACACCCTAGGGCAGGTTACACACACACACACACACACACACCCTAGGGCAGGTTACACACACACACACACACCCTAGGGCAGGTTACACACACACACACACACACCCTAGGGCAGGTTACACACACACACACACCCTACGGCAGGTTACACACACACACACCCTACGGCAGGTTACACACACACACACACACACCCTAGGGCAGGTTACACACACACACACACCCTAGGGCAGGTTACACACACACACACACACCCTAGGGCAGGTTACACACACACACACACACCCTAGGGCAGGTTACACACACACACACACACACACCCTAGGGCAGGTTACACACACACACACACACACACACACCCTAGGGCAGGTTACACCTACACTCCCTCTCGGACAGGTTAAACACACACACACACACACACCCTATTGAAGGTTACACACACACCCTAGGGCAGGTTACCCCCCCCCAGGGCAGGTTACACCCCCCACCCTAGGGCATGTTACACACACACACACACACACACCCTAGGGCAGGTTACACACACACCCTAGGGCAGGTTACACACACACACACACCCTAGGGCAGGTTACACACACACACACACACACACCCTAGGGCAGGTTACACACACACCCTAGGGCAGGTTACACACACACACACACACCCTAGAGCAGGTTACACACACACACACACACACACACCCTAGGGCAGGTTACACACACACACACACACCCTAGGGCAGGTTACACACACACACACACACACACCCTAGGGCAGGTTACACATACACACACACACCCTAGGGCAGGTTACACACACACACACACCCTAGGGCAGGTTACACACACACACACACACCCTAGGGCAGGTTACACACACACACACACACCCTAGGGCAGGTTACACACACACACACACACACACCCTAGGGCAGGTTACACACACACACACACACCCTAGGGCAGGTTACACACACACACACACACCCTAGGGCAGGTTACACCTACACTCCCTCTCGGACAGGTTAAACACACACACACACCCCCTATTGAAGGTTACACACACACCCTAGGGCAGGTTACCCCCCCCCCCAGGGGAGGTTACACCCCCCACCCTAGGGCATGTTACACACACACACACACACCCTAGGGCAGGTTACACACACACCCTAGAGCAGGTTACACACACACCCTAGGGCAGGTTACACACACACCCTAGGGCAGGTTACACACACACCCTAGGGCAGGTTACACACACACCCTAGGGCAGGTTACACACACACACCCTAGGGCAGGTTACACACACACCCTAGGGCAGGTTACACACACACCCTAGGGCAGGTTACACACACACACACCCTAGGGCAGGTTACACACACACACACACCCTAGGGCAGGTTACACACACACACACCCTAGGGCAGGTTACACACACACACACCCAAGGCAGGTTACACACACACACACACCCTAGGGCAGGTTACACACACACACACCCTAGGGCAGGTTACACACACACACACACACACCCTAGGGCAGGTTACACACACACACACACACACACCCTAGGGCAGGTTACACACACACACACCCCCTAGGGCAGGTTACACCCCCCCCCAGGGCAGGTTACACCCCCCACCCTAGGGCACGTTACACACACACACACGCACCCTAGGGCAGGTTACACACACACACACCCTAGGGCACGTTACACACACACACACGCACCCTAGGGCAGGTTACACACACACACCCTAGGGCAGGTTACACACACACACCCTAGGGCAGGTTACACACACACACCCTAGGGCAGGTTACACACACACACCCTAGGGCAGGTTACACACACACACACCCTAGGGCAGGTTACACACACACACACCCAAGGCAGGTTACACACACACACACCCTAGGGCAGGTTACACACACACCCTAGGGCAGGTTACACACACACACACCCTAGGGCAGGTTACACACACACACACACACCCTAGGGCAGGTTACACCTACACTCAGGTTATAGACAAAGCTAAAATACCCCCACGGGGTGGTAATAGGGATAAGATTGTGGAGAAAAAGGAACTCTACTAGATCCTTAAACTGTGTACTCGCTCACCATATGGAATGAATCGTGAATGCGATATAAATTATTTTATTGATAACTGACAGATATGGTTAGCGTATATTGGATTATTATACATACATATTATTTACATGTATTATTTTAGATATCTAATTCAATTTAATGTAGACTATTTTTTCACCTTTTTAGTATCTGCATGTAGTTTAACAATTAATAATATATCTTCATTATCTATATTGTCAACAGGTTTCTATACATTCTTTTTATGTTTCATTATAACGAAGAGTTAATCTAAGTATACTACCTTTTTGTATTATGGCAAATTATCTTCAGTGTCACTCCAGGTTGTAGCTGTTTTTACTTTCTGTTTATTTCCCTTTAAGTGCATGAAGTGGTTAATTTTGGCTGCTTCCTGCCCTATAAAGGG